>NC_092831.1:0-300000 GCF_039878825.1 Excalfactoria chinensis
TAAGTATAACCCTAAATATATAAGTATAACCCTAAATATATAAGTATAACCCTAAATATATAAGTATAACCCTAAATATATAAGTATAACCCTAAATATATAAGTATAACCCTAAATATATAAGTATAACCCTAAATATATAAGTATAACCCTAAATATATAAGTATAACCCTAAATATATAAGTATAACCTAAATATATAAGTATAACCCTAAATATATAAGTATAACCCTAAATATATAAGTATAACCCTAAATATATAAGTATAACCCTAAATATATAAGTATAACCCTAAATATATAAGTATAACCCTAAATATATAAGTATAACCCTAAATATATAAGTATAACCCTAAATATATAAGTATAACCCTAAATATATAAGTATAACCCTAAATATATAAGTATAACCCTAAATATATAAGTATAACCCTAAATATATAAGTATAACCCTAAATATTAAGTATAACCCTAAATATATAAGTATAACCCTAAATATATAAGTATAACCCTAAATATATAAGTATAACCCTAAATATATAAGTATAACCCTAAATATATAAGTATAACCCTAAATATATAAGTATAACCCTAAATATATAAGTATAACCCTAAATATATAAGAGCCTTACCGACTCTGCCAACACACTGACTGCACTCACTACCTGACCAAATACACTAACAGCATTCTAAGTTCACTAACAACTTCTAATTACAACCTGAACTCAACAACAACCTGATCTACTTTGCTTACAGCCCTTCTAATTCTAGCATCCCACACACTTACCTGTCACACCTACCTTAGAGCGTGCTCCAATATTCGGTGGTGACAATGCAAGACACAGCACACAGTGCAATGTTTGTTTATTTCTTTTAATGTCTGTTCATTACAGCTCTATTTCCACAAGACGCAGCTCATACAACGTACAATCGCAGTACAGCAACAACTGCGTGTTGACAAGCACGGTGTGCATACAGATATTTAATACATGGCACAACACAGCTTACAATCACAACATCCATATATACAGTACAGTGACCGACACAGCTCAGACGCAGCATCTACATATTCAGTACACGGCACAATGGAATTCACAATCACAACATCCATATATACAGTACAGTGACCGACCCGGTTCACAGGCGCAGCATCCTCATGTTGGTACGGTGCACAGCGCAGTTTACAGGTGGGGCATCCACATATTCCATACAGTGCGTGGAGTACAGCTGTAAGCAAAGCTACACACAATTTGGTTGGTACAAAATAACAGCACAACGCTGAAACCAGTGTAACTCTCATAATGGCCGCAAGGGGGCGCAAGTCTCAGAGTGGCCGCAAATGGACACGAGTCTCAGAGTGCCGCAAATGGGCACGAGTCTCAAAGTGGCCGGGAAGCAACTAGGCTCCTCCAGGCCGTGGGCGTTGGTTCCGGGGCTGGGTCCGCCCTAACTAACAAACAAATGGGCTCGCCCAGCCCCGGAAGCAAGACCAATTTAAAGCCAATTTGGCTGATTTAATTTGGAAAGCTAAAGCCAATTTGGTTGAATTAAATTAATTTTTTATCAAAGCCAATTTGATTGAGGTTAATTGATTTCAAACCAAAAGCCAATTTGATTGAATCAAAATCACTGCACAGCGCTAAAACCAGCGCAACACTCATAATGGCCGCAAGGGGGCGCAAGTCTCAGAGTGGCCGCAAATGGGCACGAGTCTCAAAGTGGCCGGGAAGCAACTAGGCTCCTCCAGGCCGTGGGCGTTGGTTCCGGGGCTGGGTCCGCCCTAACTAACAAACAAATGGGCTCGCCCAGCCCCGGAAGCAAGACCAATTTAAAGCCAATTTGGCTGATTTAATTTGGAAAGCTAAAGCCAATTTGGTTGAATTAAATTAATTTTTTATCAAAGCCAATTTGATTGAGGTTAATTGATTTCAAACCAAAAGCCAATTTGATTGAATCAAAATCACTGCACAGCGCTAAAACCAGCGCAACACTCATAATGGGCGCAAGTCTCAGAGTGGCCGCAAATGGGCACGAGTCTCAAAGTGGCCGGGAAGCAACTAGGCTCCTCCAGGCCGTGGGCGTTGGTTCCGGGGCTGGGTCCGCCCTAACTAACAAACAAATGGGCTCGCCCAGCCCCGGAAGCAAGACCAATTTAAAGCCAATTTGGCTGATTTAATTTGGAAAGTTAAAGCCAATTTGGTTGAATTAAATTAATTTTTTATCAAAGCCAATTTGATTGAGGTTAATTGATTTCAAACCAAAAGCCAATTTGATTGAATCAAAATCACTGCACAGCGCTAAAACCAGCGCAACACTCATAATGGCCGCAAGGGGGCGCAAGTCTCAGAGTGGCCGCAAATGGGCACGAGTCTCAAAGTGGCCGGGAAGCAACTAGGCTCCTCCAGGCCGTGGGCGTTGGTTCCGGGGCTGGGTCCGCCCTAACTAACAAACAAATGGGCTCGCCCAGCCCCGGAAGCAAGACCAATTTAAAGCCAATTTGGCTGATTTAATTTGGAAAGCTAAAGCCAATTTGGTTGAATTAAATTAATTTTTTATCAAAGCCAATTTGATTGAGGTTAATTGATTTCAAACCAAAAGCCAATTTGATTGAATCAAAATCACTGCACAGCGCTAAAACCAGCGCAACACTCATAATGGCCGCAAGGGGGCGCAAGTCTCAGAGTGGCCGCAAATGGGCACGAGTCTCAAAGTGGCCGGGAAGCAACTAGGCTCCTCCAGGCCGTGGGCGTTGGTTCCGGGGCTGGGTCCGCCCTAACTAACAAACAAATGGGCTCGCCCAGCCCCGGAAGCAAGACCAATTTAAAGCCAATTTGGCTGATTTAATTTGGAAAGTTAAAGCCAATTTGGTTGAATTAAATTAATTTTTTATCAAAGCCAATTTGATTGAGGTTAATTGATTTCAAACCAAAAGCCAATTTGATTGAATCAAAATCACTGCACAGCGCTAAAACCAGCGCAACACTCATAATGGCCGCAAGGGGGCGCAAGTCTCAGAGTGGCCGCAAATGGGCACGAGTCTCAAAGTGGCCGGGAAGCAACTAGGCTCCTCCAGGCCGTGGGCGTTGGTTCCGGGGCTGGGTCCGCCCTAACTAACAAACAAATGGGCTCGCCCAGCCCCGGAAGCAAGACCAATTTAAAGCCAATTTGGCTGATATAATTTGGAAAGCTAAAGCCAATTTAGTTAAATTAATTTGATATCAAAGTTAAAGCCAATTAGGTTGAATTAAATTGATTGCAAAGCTAAAGCCAATTTGGTTGAATTAAATTGATTGCAAAGCTAAAGCCAATTTGATTGAATTAAATTGATTGCAAAGCTAAAGCCAATTGGTTTGAGATGAATGGACAACAAAGCTGAAACCAATGTGGCTCAGTCAAAATCGCTGCACAGCGCTAAAACCAGCGCAAGTCTCAGAGTGGCCGCAAATGGGCACGAGTCTCAAAGTGGCCGGGAAGCAACTAGGCTCCTCCAGGCCGTGGGCGTTGGTTCCGGGGCTGGGTCCGCCCTAACTAACAAACAAATGGGCTCGCCCAGCCCCGGAAGCAAGACCAATTTAAAGCCAATTTGGCTGATATAATTTGGAAAGCTAGAGCCAATTTAGTTAAATTAATTTGATATCAAAGTTAAAGCCAATTAGGTTGAATTAAATTGATTGCAAAGCTAAAGCCAATTTGGTTGAATTAAATTGATTGCAAAGCTAAAGCCAATTTGATTGAAGTTATTTGATTGCAAAGCTAAAGCCAATGTGGCTGAGTCAAAACCGCTGCACGGCGCTAAAACCAGCGCAAGTCTCAGAGTGGCCGCAAATGGGCACGAGTCTCAAAGTGGCCGGGAAGCAACTAGGCTCCTCCAGGCCGTGGGCGTTGGTTCCGGGGCTGGGTCCGCCCTAACTAACAAACAAATGGGCTCGCCCAGCCCCGGAAGCAAGACCAATTTAAAGCCAATTTGGCTGATATTAATTGAAAGCAAACCTTAATCCAATTTGGTTAAGGTTAAATGATAGCAAAGCTAAAGCCAATTAGTTTAAGATTGAATGACAGCAAAGCTAAAGCCAATTAGTTTAAGATTAGCTTTGGAGTCATTTAAAGCCAATTAGTTTTAGATTAAATGATTGCAAAACTAAAGCCAATTTGGTTAAAGTTAAATAACTGTAAAGCTAAAGCCAATTACTTCAAGATTAAATGATAGCAAAGCTAAAGCCAATTTGGTTAAAGTTAAATAACTGTAAAGCTAAAGCCAATTACTTTAAGATTAAATGATAGCAAAGCTAAAGCCAATTTGGTTAAAGTTAAATAACTGTAAAGCTAAAGCCAATTTGATTAAGGTTAAATGATTACAAAGCTAAAGCCAATTTGATTAAGGTTAAATAATTGCAAAGCTAAAACCGATTAGTTTTAGATTAAATGATTGCAAAGCTAAAGCCAATTTGGTTAAAGTTAAATAACTGTAAAGCTAAAGCCAATTTGATTAAGGTTAAATGATTACAAAGCTAAAGCCAATTTGATTAAGGTTAAATAATTGCAAAGCTAAAACCGATTAGTTTTAGATTAAATGATTGCAAAGCTAAAGCCAATTTGGTTAAAGTTAAATAAATGTAAAACTACAAGCAATTACTATAAGGTTAACAGATTGCAAAGCAAAAAACCAATTTACTTGTGGTTACGTGACTACTAAGCAAAACCTAATGTGGGTAAAGTGAATTGATTCCTAACGTAAACCTAATTAAATTAAAGTGACTGAATGCAAAGCTAAAGCCAATGTGGGTGAAGTGAATTGATTCCTAAGCTAATACTAATTAGGTTAAGTCAGTGTAAAGCTAAAATAGGACTGTAAATCCTACTGTGTGCAGCTGATGTAGTATCGTAATGGCTCATCGGGCCTCGAAAAACTTTATTAAACGCCAACATAGCAGCAATGGAGTGCTGCGTCACGAGGAAGCATCCGACAACCGGGGAACAGAAGGGCCCTAAGGAAGAAAATGGCAAAGTTAGATCGTGGGCTGAAGCCAATGGAACAAACTATTAGCAATACATTAAGATGTAACTTTAGTGCCACATTGCAAAGTAGATTCAGAGTTAATCTCTACATTTAAAACAAATATCTGTACAGTGACAATAACAATTAACACCACGTATCAGGCTAACAAATTAGGGTTGGGGTGAATGTATAAAGGTCACGTTTATTACCCTTATATTCACAATTAGCAAAACAAAAAGCAAAGACAAAAGAAAAGGCAAAAGCCTGACAGAAGAAAACATCAAAGGCAAACATGAGACAAAGGCGTGCACAAAACCCAAGGGGAAGCTGACGCACAGATCAGACCTGAGACGAGGCTGCAGGCAACACCGAGAGACCAAACAGAACAAAGCAAGGAAGGGTAACGTAGAGGGCAAAGCCCAAAAAAGGCTGAATAGAACTCCAAAAAGGAGCTAAAAGGATGAGAGAACGAGGCAGCAAATGCCAAAATGAAGGACAAGACCCTACAGAATGATGCAGGCAACTCCAAAATGGAGGCCTGCACCAAAGAGAACGATGCAAAAAATGCCAAAATGCAGAACAAGGCCCTACAAAATGATGCGGCGAACGCTGAAAAGGAGGGCGAAGCCCAAGAGAACGACTTAATGAATGCCAAAAGGCATGGCAAGGCCCTACAGAATGATGCAAGGAACGCCATAATGGAGGGCGAGGCCCAAAACAATGATGAAGAGAACGCTAAAATGGAGGGCGAGGCAAAGAGCACGACGCGGAAACGCCAAAATGCAGGGCAAAGCCCGAGAGAATGATGCCGCGAACGCCGAAATAGAACGCGAGAAAACAATGCAAACGATGCCAAAATGAAAGGCAAGGCACAAGAGAATGATGTGGGCAATGGCAAAATGGAGAGCGAGGACAACACTGCAAGAAACAGCTGGGAAACAGCACAGATCAAACACAAAAACAACACAGCACGACAAAAACAGACAGACCGTAAAACACCCCGAAGTGCAGAAATAAGCTCTGAAACTCTACCTTAAGTCGCAATATGGAACAGATAAAAAACAGGCAGTGTGTGCTGCCCTTACCTGCTGCGCTGATAGTTACCGGTCTGCAAAGCTGGTTCTGTGGTGTTCCGGACATGCGGGTTTCTGTTCCTCGCTGTTCTCATTGGGAGCCGCGCATCTCTCGGGGCTCTAATTAGGGAAACAATGAACGCCATTAGGGAAACAATTAATGCTATTTATATGTTTAAATTTGCACTAAGTTTAACAATTCCATTCCACGCTATGATTACAATGAAAGTAACATTCACATACAACACAAGGCATCAATTTTTATGGCTACATTTAGCTTAACAGACATCTTTAATATTGCGTTAACAATTATATTTACAGAAACGCTACAGGTTACTATAATTACCACTAGAGCCCCCATTAAAATAGGGAAACGGATAAAAATTAACTTGAATGCCATAAGCCAGGAAATCCCAGAGAGACAAAGGCAAATTCAAGCAAGAAGCAGACAAAAAAACCCCAAAAAAACAAAACAGAGCAAGCAGCCAACAGTAAGGCAAAAACAAGAGAAAAGGCAAGAGAAAGCCAAAGCAAAAGCAAGGGCAAAGAGACTGTGGTAGGTCATAGAAAAAACAAAGTCCAAAGGAAAGGCAGCGTAGGAGGCCAAGACAAGAACAAAGGGAACGCTAAAACAGAGGGCAAAGCCCTAATGAACGCTGCAGAAAACTGCAAAACAAAGGGCGAGGCCCAAAAGGGCGCTGCAGGGAACATCGAGATGGATGGCAAAGTCCAAAAGAACACTGCAGGGAACATCAAGATACATGGCAACGCCCAAGAAAATGCTGCAAGGAACATAAAGATGGATGGCAAAGTCCAAAAGAACGCTGCAGGGAACATCAAGATGGAGGGCAAGGCCCAAGACAATGCTGCAATGAACGCTGACATCGAAGGTGAGGTCCAAGAGAACAGCGCAGGGAACATCAAGATGGATGGTAAGGCCCAAAAGGGTGCTGCAAGGAACATTAACGTGGGGGGCAAGGCCCAAAAGGGCACTGAAGGGAACATTGAAATGCAAGGCATGGCCCAAGAGAACATTGCAAAGATCATCAAGATGGAGGGCAAGGCAGCAGAGGAAATTACTTGGAACTCCAATATGGAATGAAAGGCTGGAGGAAATGCTGCGGTGAGCACCAAAATGAACAACAAAGCCCATAGAATGCTGAACAGAACAGCAAAAGTGAGAGCAAAGAAAACACTGCATCAAAACCCAAAACAACAGCAAAGAGCAAAGGCAAGAAAAAAGGCAAAAGGAGAAAAGCACGCAGCCCATAAGACACCCAAAACTGCAAAAATAAGCTCTGGAACTCTACCTTAAGTCACAATATGGAACAGATAAAACACAGTCAGTGTGTGCTGCTCTTACCTGCTGGACTGAGAGTTACCGCTCAGCAAAGCTGGTACTGCGGTGTCCCGGGCAATGCAGGTTTCTGTTCCTCGCTGTTCTCATCGGGAGCCGCGCATCTCTCGGGGCTCTGCTGGCACCTGTTGGACACGACACGGCAATGAAGGCGCTGCCCACATCTGCAGGTACCACACTGTGAACATTACACTAACTGTGATGGAAGGGAGCAGTAGAATTAATGCTATTAGGGATAGAAGTAATGCTATTTCTAAGGTTAAAAGTGCAGTTACTTTACAAGTGGTATTTTGCACTAGGATTAGAATTAAGGTTACTTAAACAAAAACAAAGGGTTCTACTTACACATACTCTGCAGACAAATGCAATTATCACTAGAGCTCCCACTAAGGTGCAGCTTCAGGTCAACATTAACATGAACGCCGCCTCCCAACAAATCCCAGAGAGCCAAAGGCAAATGGAAGCAGAACGCCCACAGAAAGCCCCCAAAAAAGAAAAGCAAAGCAAGCAGCCAACAGTAACACAAGGGCAAAAACAAGAGAACAGCAAAGGGAAAGCACAAGGGAAAGTCAGGGCAAAGAGAGAGTGGTATGAAACACTAAGAACAGAGGCCAAAGGGAAGGCAGCGCAGGAGGCCAAATGGAAACACCAAAAGAACACTGCAGGAACACTAAACGGGGGGCACGGTGCAAGAGAACATTGCAGGGAACATCAAGATGGAATGCAAGGCCCAAAAGGGCACAGCAGGGAACATCTAGATAGGAGGCAAAGCCCAAAAGGGCACAGCAAGGAACAGTAAAACAGGTCAAGGCCCAAAAGGGCACTGCAAGAAGCATAAATGTGGGGACAAGGCCCAAAAGGGCACTGCAAAGAACACTAAAACAAAGCACAAGGCCCAAAAGGGCACTGCAAGAAGCATAAATGTGGGGACAAGGCCCAAAAGGGCACTGCAAGAAGCATAAATGTGGGGACAAGGCCCAAAAGGGCACTGCAAAGAACACTAAAACAGAGCACAAGGCCCAAAAGGGCACTGCAAGAAGCATAAATGTGGGGACAAGGCCCAAAAGGGCACTGCAAGAACCACTGAGATGGAGAGCATGGCCTCCAAGGCTGCAGTGAACAAAAGAATGGGATATAAGGCACTAAAGAAAGCTGAAAGGGACTCTGATATGGGAGGAAAGACCCAAGAGAATACAGGAGAGAACACCAAAACAGAAAACAAACCTAACAGAATGCTGAAAAGAACAGCAAAACTGAAAACAAAGAGAACACTGCAGGAAATACATGAGCAGTGACAGAGTGCAAAGGCAAACAGAATGCAGAAGGACGAGAGCAGACAGCCCATAGGCCACCCCAAAAGTGCAGAAAGGAGCTCTGGAACTCTACCTTAAGTCACAATATAGAACAGATAAAACACAGTCAGTGTGTGCTGCTCTTACCTGCTGGGCTGAGAGTTACCCCTCAGCAAAGCTGGTTCTGCGGGGTTCCAGGCAATGCGGATTTCTGTTCCTCGCTGTTCTCATCGGGAGCCGCGCATCTCTCGGGGCTCTGCTGGCACCTGTTGGACACAATACTGCAATGAAGGCACTGCCCAGATCTGCAGGTACCACACTTGTTCATAATGCTTCTTACCTGCAGCAATAGGGCTGGGAACACACAAGTAGAAGGCTGAGGTACTCAACCACATTTTTACCTCTGTGTTCTCTGATCGCTGCTCATTATACACAGCCCTCGCCTTTGCTTTGGGAGGGAGGGATGGAGGAAGCGACACCAGCCCTGATGGTTCCCTCCTTGTCCCGCGCTGTGAGTGACATCCACCTTTAGATGTCCTAAGGACCTGAAAACCAGGACTCTGTGGATCCTGATGAGACGCATCACAGAGTGAGGAGGTAATTCAGTGCTGCAGTCACCGAGCTGCTCTCAGTGCTGTGTGAGAAGTGGTGGCAGTCAGGTGCGGTCCTGGTGAGCAGAAACACGGCCAACATCGCACTCCTGTTTAGGAAGCGTAGAAGGGATGATGATGGGAACTGCTGACCCGCCAGTCTCGCTGCTGTGCTGGGAACGACCACCGAGCAGATCCTCCTAGAAGAGAGCCAGGGCACGTGGAAGCTGGATGTGATGTGGGAGAACCGGCGTGGCTTCACCGAGGGCAAATCCTGCTTGACCGACCTGGTGGCCTTCTGTGACGGTGTCGGTGCAGGGATGGAAGGGGAAGAAAGAGCTGCTGATATCATCCAGCTGGAACTCAGCAAGGCCTCTGACGTGCGAGCCCACAACATCCTCGGCTCCAAATGAGGAAGACACCAACTGGATGGGTGGACTTAGGATGCATGACCAACTCGCTGTACAACCAAGTCCAGACAATGGCGGCCAAAAGCTCCACGTCCAGATGGAGATGATGAAGTTGGTGATGATGGAGATGATGACGATGATGACAACTGCAGCGACAAGCGGTGTGCCACAGCAATCACAGCTGTAGGAGATACTCTGCAATACATAATCATAGAATCATATGATGGCCTGCGCTGAGAAGGATCATTAACTATCATCTCCTTCCAACCCCCCTGCTATGGCTAAAATAACCAAGCACCACAGCAGGCTACACGCAGCCTAAACAGCTCCAAGGATGGGACAGACCAACTTGTGCCCCCTGTTCCACCCCGCTTCCTTCACCCCCAAAGCCCTGAAATAAAGAAAGGATGGGAAATGGCTCACCCAGCTCTCCAAAGGAAGCGGATTCCAGACACAAATGCTGCTCCTTCTTCCCATCCTTAAACGCAGCCAAGAACCACAAAAAGTGGAAATCTAAAACCCAGTAATAAAGAAGGAATTTCTTACCGCACTGCAAAGCCCAACACTCACTGTGCAGCCCAAAGGAAAGGCTCTCCAAGCAGAGACAAGGCCCATACGGCATCCAGCAAGAAAGAGCAAACACTCATTGGAATGCTCTCTTGGAGGCACCGCAAGGAGCTGATGCTGCCCCCTGCCCTGCACAGCCCTTAAATGTGGCTCAAGGAGAGGGGTGGAGCCAGGCTGGGCCCAATCAGCTTCCAGCCCTGAACTGCTCCCACCTGTGCTCACTGGCTGCCCACGCCCCCCAGCAGGTAAACAATCAGGCTGTTACGTAACAGATGCAATCAATACTAAAGACATATACTATAGTATAGACAATACTATAGACAATACTAGACAATACTATAGACAATACTAAAGTCATAACCAGCCAACAATCACATCTACCTGTAAAGAAAGGGGGGTGCATCAGTAGATGAGAAATGACGGCACGTGGATTCCGTCAGGGGGGTGACATGCGGGTGATGCAGGGGGTGATGCGGGGGGCGATGCCGGGGGGGACGTTGGGGTGCTGCAATAGAAATGCTGAGTCATGCAGGAAGCCATGATTGGGGGCAGACATGGCAGCAGAGCACAGCTGCAGGCAATGCAACTGATTGGCTGCAGGGCGGACCCTGGCTCCGCCCCCTCTCAATCCTCATATAAGGGCTGCCAGTGGAAGGGAGAATGTTTTTGTTGCAGCTCCTTCTGCCGGAAGCTCTGCCCACATTGAGGAGCTCCTCTTCTCTGTTCTGCCTTCGTAGCTGCTGTGTGTGACCGTTACCTGCCGTGCTGTGCTCCTGGACTGCGCTTCTCTGCCAGTGCTGCTGCATTGCCTGTTCTATTACTGCACTACAGCAGGTAAGGCCTTGCTCTGAGACTGCACTGATGGTGTGGGGTGAGAATGTGGGGCAGAGACAATGTGAGAGTTGATGGGAGTGAGTGACACTGTGGGGCAATGAGGGAGAGTGAGACGGTGGAGTGATGTTGACTTAGTGTTGGAAGGCCAGCAAGGACTGAAGGGGGAACTTTGCTGGACTGACCCGTAGGACTGATGTTCCTGAAGTGACCCGTAAGGCTGATAGGGCCGCCATAGGGCCATAATGCTGTGCTGATGCTGTAGATAAATAGCAGGCATGGGAAGTTGGAGCTGTCACTGGGACGAGACACTGAGCTGATGTTTGGCACTGAAGCTGTGTGTAGATCTGGAGGCATCGTTGGTGTTACACAGCAAGGAGCCGTGCTGGATTGACGCTGTAAGGGACGCTGTGTGGCAATGCTGAGAGCTCATGGAGGGGGAATCGGGTACATAGTTAGTAGAGAATTAGAACAAGGGAATGATTACGGTCAGAGGCAGAGAATGATGACAATGAGAGGCAGCAAAATAGAAGAGAAATGAGGCAGAGAATTGCTAGAATGAGTGAGGGAGAAGAACTGTACCTGGTGGCAAGGAATGGTTGGACAAGGAGAGGAAAGAACGGTAACACAACGAGAAGCAACCAGGGATGCCAGAATAAGAGGCAGACAGTCATTACAACAAGAGGCAGCTAATTAGTACACAATGAGAGGCAGAGAGCTACGACATTTGTGGGCAGAGCGCTGATAGAAAATGCTGGGCAGTGAGGGGTGCCCAGGGATGGACAGACAGAATGGTTGGACACTGAGTGGAATGAACGGGGAGAGAATGAGACAGAACGACTGGACAATGAGTGGCACTGAATGGGGAGAGAATGAGACACGGAAAATGGTTGGACAGTGAGGGGCAGGGAATGGGTACAGACTGAAACACAAAGAACGATTGGACAAGGAGCAGCAGGGAACTGTGACAGAGTGACACGCAGAAAATGATTGGACAGTGAATGGCAATGAATGCGGAAAGAACGTTCATAAACCCCATAGGATCCCCTAAGACCCTATAGGATCCCCTAAGACCCCATAGGGCCCCATTAAACCCCATAGAGAGCCCAGAGAAGCCCCAAATGATATCATAAGACCCCATATGCCCACATTAGACCCCATAGATACCCCACATAGACCCATAAGACTCCATAAGCCTCATTGAACCTTATAGAGACCATATAGGACATTGACAGCAGCAATCTGAATCTCCCTTTGCTTTGCAGCCCTATTAACAGCAATGAGAGCAACAACCTGGTGGACACAACGCAGATCTGCAATGGAGGAGCAACAGCAGCAATAAAGAACTGAATGGAACCACGGGGGAACAGAAACGAACTTGGGGGGCAGAATATGATGGCTGGACATGGGGGCAGAATGTGATAGCGGCACTTATGGGGCACAACATATAGGCTGGACTTGGGGGGGCGCGATGATTAGGCTGTACTTGGGGGCTCGATGCATAGGCTGTACTTGGGGGGCACGATGCATAGGCTGTACTTGGGGGGCAGAAGAGAATGGCAGCACTTAGGGGTCTCAACGCATAGGCTGTACTTGGGGGGCAAAAGAGGATGGTGGCACTTGGGGGGTGCAACGCTTAGGCTGTACTTGGAGGGAAGAAGAAGATGGCAGCAATTAGGGGTCTCGACGCATAGGCTGTACTTGGGGGGAAGAAGAGGATGGCAGCAATTAGGGGTCTCAACGCATAGGCTGTACTTGGGGGGAAGAAGAGATGGTTGTACTTGGGGGGCGCGACGCATAGGCTGTACTTGGGGGTTCGATGCATAGGCTGTACTTGGGGGCTTTGATGCATAGGCTGTACTTGGGGGGTGTGATGCATAGGCTGTACTTGGGGGGTGCAATGCATAGGCTGTACTTGGGGGGCAGAAGAGAATGGCAGCACTTAGTGGTCTCAATGCATAGGCTGTACTTGGGGGGTGCGATACATAGGCTGTACTTGGGGGGCTCGATGCATAGGCTGTACTTGGGGGGCAGAAGAGGATGGCAGCAATTACAGGGCGCGATGCTTAGGCTGTACTTGGGGGGCGCAATGCATAGGCTGTACTTGGGGGGCAGAAGAGACTGGCAGCACTTAGGGGTCTAAACACATAGGCTGTACTTGGGGGGCAAAAGAAGATGGTGGCACTTGGGGGGCGCGACGCTTAGGCTGTATTTGGGGGGAAGAAGAGGATGGCAGCAATTAGGGGTCTCAACACATAGGCTGTACTTGGGAGACAGAAGAGGATGGCAGCACTTATGGGGTTTCAACGCATAGGCTGTACTTGGGGGACAGAAGAGGATGGCAGCAATTAGGGGTTTCAACACTTAGGCTGTACTTGGGGGGAAGAAGAGGATGGCAGCAATTAGGGGGCGCAACGTATAGGCTGTACTTGGGGGGCTCGATGCATAGGCTGTACTAGGGGGGCACAATGCATAGGCTGTACTTGGGGGGCGTGATGCATAGGCTGTACTTGGGGGGCAGAAGAGGATGGCAGCACTTAGGGGTCTCAACGCATAGGCTGTACTTGGGGTCCAGAAGAGGATGGCTGGACTTGGGCAGCAGAAGAGGAAGGCGGCAGTTAGGGGGTGCAATCCTTAGGCTGTACTTGGGGGGCACAATGCATAGGCTGTAGTTGGGGGGCAGAAGGCAATGGCTGCCATTGGGGGCAGCAAGAAGGGCACTGCACTCAGCATTCAGCACTGCAGTGCAGCAATGAGCTCTGGCTCATGAGCTCAAGTCCCACTAAGGAACAGATCCAACACAGTCAGTGTGTGCTGCTCTTACCTGCAGGGCAGGCAATTCCCGCTCAGCAAAGTTGAGTTCCGAGGCGTTCCAGGCAATGCAGGTTTCTGTTCCTCGCTGTTCTCATCTGGAGCCGCGCATCTCTCGGGGCTCTGCTGGCACCTGTTGGACACGACACGGCAATGAAGGCGCTGCCCACATCTGCAGGTACCACACTGTGAACAATGCTGTTACCTGCAGGAATAGGGCTGGGAACACAAGCAGGCACTGAGTGAGTAACATGGATGGAGGCTGATTGATTAGCAATGGAGTCTTATTTATTGGCAATGGAGTCTTATTTATTAGCCATGGAGTCTTATTTATTGGCAATGGAGTCTTATTTAATGGCAATAGATTCTTATTTATTGGCAATGGAGTCTTATTTATTGGCAATGGAGTCTTATTTATTGGCAATGGAGTCTTATTTATTGGCAATGGAGTCTTATTTATTGGCAATGGTGTCTTATTTATTGGCAATGGTGTCTTATTTATTGGCAATGGTGTCTTAATTATTAGGAATGGAGTGTTTTTAGCAATGGATTGTTATTTATTGGCAATGGAGTCTTCGATATTAGCAATGGTATTTTTTTAATTAGCAATGGAGTCTTATTTATTGGTCATAGGGTCTTAATTATTGGGAATGGTGTCTTAATTATAAGCAATGGAGTCTTTTTCACTGGCAATATAGTATTATTATTGGCAATGGAGTCTTAATTGTTGGCAATGGAGTCTTATTAATTAGCAATGGATTCTTATTTATTGGCCTTGGAGTTCTATTTATTGGCAATGGAGTTCAATTTCTTGGCAATGGAGACTCATTAATTGGCAGTGGAGCCTTACTTATTCACAATGGAATCTCATTATTACCAATGGAGATTTATTGATTAGGAATTGAATCTTATTTATTGTCAATGGAGTCTTATTTATTGTCAATGGAGTCTTATTTATTAGCAATATAGTCTTCTTTTGCAATGGAGTCTTATTTATTGGCAGTGGAGTCTTATTTATTGGTAATGGAGTCATAGTAATTAGCTAAGGAGTCTAATTAGCAGTGGATTCTTATTTATTGGAAATAGACTCTTACTTATTAGCAATGGAGTTTAATTTATTGGCAATGGATACTAATTAGCAATGGAGTCTTATTTATTGGGAATGGACTCTTATTTATTGGCAATGGAGTCTTATTATTAACACTGGAGCTTTACTAGCTCTAAAGCGGAATTAGTATTTGACGGAGCATTATTAATTAGCAATTGGCCATTATTATTATGATGGAGGTGATGATGATGGAGATAGATGATCCTACCGCACACAATGGGGTCCTTCAGGCACGGGATGATCCTACCGCACACAATGGGGTCCTGCAGGCAATAAGATGATCCTGCAGCCAATCGGTGACTGGTGTTTCATTGTGCACACAGATGCTGAGCTGACACACATGGATGCGGAGCGGCAACAATCTGGACTCAGTGGAGGAATCCAACGTGCAGCATGTGAGGATGGAAAGCAGGGAGGATTAATAAAGGCATCAGCACTGCAATAGGAACAACAGGATGGATATGGGGTATAAGGGATATATATATATACACACACACATATACACACATCAAACCCCATTAATACCCCATAACTCCCCATTACACCCCTTACGGACCCCATCAATTCCCATAGTCTCTATGTACCCCCCATACGGATCCCCAATAAACCCCATAGGACCCCCTTAGACCCCAGAGGTCCTCATTAAAGCCCATAGATGCCCCATATGACCCCGTTAGACCCCATAGGTCCTCATTAAGCACCATAGAGACCTAATATACGCCCCATAGGATCCCCTAAGACCCTATAGGGCCCCATTAAACCCCATAGAGAGCCCATAGAAGCCCCAAATGATATCATAAGACCCCATACGCCCACATTAGACCCCATAGATACCCCACATAGGCCCCATAGGATTCCATAAGACTCCGTAAGCCCCATTAAACCTTATAGGTATCATATAGGAAATTCACAGCAGCAATCTGAATCTCCCTTTGCTTTGCAGCCCTATTAACAGCAATGGGAGCAACAACCTGGGGGACACAACGCAGAACTGCAATGGAGGAGCAACAGCAGCAATAAAGAACTGAATGGAACCACGGGGGAACAGAAACGAAGTTGGGGGGCAGAATATGATGGATGGACCTGGGGGCAGAATGTGATGGCGGCACTTATGGGGCGCAACATATAGGCTGGACTTGGGTGGCGCGATGCTTAGGCTGTACTTGGGGGGCGCAATGCATAGGCTGTACTTGGGGGGCAGAAGAGAATGGCAGCACTTAGGGGTCTCAATGCATAGGCTGTACTTGGGGGGCAGAAAAAGATGGCAGCATTTGGAGGTGCGACGCATAGGCTGTACTTGGGGAGCAGAAGAGGATGGCAGCACTTAGGGGTCTCAACGCTTAGGCTGTACTTGGAGGGAAGAAGAGGATGGCAGCAATTAGGGGTCTCAACGCATAGGCTGTAATTGGGGGGCAGAATAGGATGGCAGCAATTAGGGGGCGCGATGCTTAGGCTGTACTTGGGGGGTGTGATGCATAGGCTGTAATTGCGGGGCACGATGCTTAGGCTGTACTTGGGGGGCGCAATGCATAGGCTGTACTTGGGGGGCACGATGCATAGGCTGTACTTGGGGGGCAGAAGAGAATGGCAGCACTTAGGGGTCTCAACGCATAGGCTGTAATTGGGGGGCAAAAGAGGATGGTGGCACTTCGGGGGCGCGATGCTTAGGCTGTACTTGGGGGGAAGAACAGGATGGCAGCAATTAGGGGTCTCAACGCTTAGGCACTACTTGGGGGGAAGAAGAGGGTGGCAGCAATTAGGGGGCGCGACGTATAGGCTGTACTTGGGGGGCTCGATGCATAGGCTGTAATTGCGGGGCGCGATGCATAGGCTGTAATTGGGGGGCGCGATGCATAGGCTGTACTTGGGGGGCGCTATGCATAGGCTGTACTTGGGGGGCAGAAGAGGATGGCGGCTTTTAGAGGTGCGAAGCTTAGGCTGTACTTGGGGGGCAGAAGAGGATGGCGGCTTTTAGAGGTGCGACGCTTAGGCTGTACTTGGGGGGCAGAAGAGGATGGCGGCTTTTAGAGGTGCGACGCTTAGGCTGTACTTGGGGGGCAGAAGTGGATGGCTGCACTTAGGGGTCTCAGCGCTTAGGCTGTACTTGGGGGGGCAGAAGAGGATGGTGGCACTTGGGGGGGCGCAATGCTTAGGCTGTACTTGGGGGGCAGAAAAAGATGGCAGCATTTGGAGGTGCGACGCATAGGCTGTACTTGGGGAGCAGAAGAGGATGGCAGCACTTAGGGGTCTCAACGCTTAGGCTATACTTGGGGGGAAGAAGAGGATGGCAGCAATTAGGGGGCGCGATGCATAGGCTGTACTTGGGGGGCTCGATGCATAGGCTGTACTTGGGGGGCGCAATGCATAGGCTGTAATTGGGGGGAAGAAGTGGATGGCAGCAATTAGGGGGCGCGATGCATAGGCTGTACTTGGGGGGGCTCGATGCATAGGCTGTACTTGGGGGGCAGAAGAGGATGGCAGCAATTACGGGGCGCGATGCTTAGGCTGTACTTGGGGGGCAGAAGAGAATGGCAGCACTTAGGGGTCTCAACGCATAGGCTGTACTTGGGGGGCAGAAGAGGATGGTGGCACTTGGGGGGCGCAACGCTTAGGCTGTACTTGGGGGGAAGAACAGGATGGCAGCAATTAGGGGTCTCAGCGCTTAGGCTGTACTTTGGGGGAAGAAGAGGATGGCAGCAATTAGGGGGCGCGACATATAGGCTGTACTTGGGGGGCTCGATGCATAGGCTGTAATTGCGGGGCGCGATGCATAGGCTGTAACTGGGGGGCTCGATGCATAGGCTGTAATTGGGGGGCGCGATGCATAGGCTGTACTTGGGGGTAGAAGAGGATGGCTGGACTTGGGCAGCAGAAGAGGAAGGTGGCAGTTAGGGGGTGCAATCCTTAGGCTGTACTTGGGGGGCACAATGCATAGGCTGTAGATGTGGGGCAGAAGGCAATGGCTGCCATTGGGGGCAGCAAGAAGGGCACTGCACTCAGCATTCAGCACTGCAGTGCAGCAATGAGCTCTGGCTCATGAGCTCAAGTCCCACTAAGGAACAGATCCAACACAGTCAGTGTGTGCTGCTCTTACCTGCAGGGCAGGCAATTCCCGCTCAGCAAAGTTGAGTTCCGAGGCGTTCCAGGCAATGCAGGTTTCTGTTCCTCGCTGTTCTCCTCGGGAGCCGCGCATCTCTCGGGGCTCTGCTGGCACCTGTTGGACACGACACGGCAATGAAGGCGCTGCCCACATCTGCAGGTACCACACTGTGAACAATGCTGTTACCTGCAGGAATAGGGCTGGGAACACAAGCAGGCACTGAGTGAGTAACATGGATGGAGGCTGATTGATTGGCAATGGAGTCTGCATTATTAGCAATGGAATCTAATTAGCAATGGAGTCTTATTTATTGGCAATGGAGTCTTATTTATTAGCCATGGAGTCTTAATTATTGGCAATGGAGTCTTAATTATTGGCAATGGAGTCTTAATTATTGGCAATGGAGTCTTAATTATTGGCAATGGAGTCTTATTTATTGGCAATGGAGTCTTATTTATTGGCTATGGAGTCTTATTTATTGGCAATGGAGTCTTACGTATTAGCAATGGAGTCTCGGACATTGGCAGTGGAGTCTTATTTATTAGCAGTGAAGTGTTATTTATTGGCAATGGATTCTAATTAGCAAAGGAGTCTTATTTATGAGCTATGGAGTCTTATTTATTAGAAATGTTGTCTTATTTACTGGATATGGAGTCTTATTTATTGAATATGGAGTTATATTTATGGGCAGTGGAGTCTTATTATTAGCTACGCAGCATTATTAATTAGCAATGGAATCTTAGTAACAAAGGAGTATAATTAGCAATGGAGTATTATTTATTAGCAATATAGTCTTATTTATTGGCAATGGAATCTTATTTATTAACAATGGACTCTTATTTACTGGTAATTGAGTCTCATTTATAGGCAATGGATACTTCTTTATTAGCAATGGAATCTTATTTATTAGCAAACGAGTCTTATTTATTAGGAATGGAATCTTATTTATTTGCAATGCAGACTTACATATTAGCAATGAACTCTTATTTATCAGCAACGGAGTCTTAATTATAAGCAATGCAGTCTTATTTATTGGCAGTGGAGTCTAATAAGGAATGGAGTCTTAATTGTTGTCAAAGGAGTCTAAATTGTTGGCAATGGAGTCTTATTAATTAGCAATGGAGTCTTATTTATTGGCCTTGGAGTTCTATTTATTGGCAATGGAGTTCACTTTCTTGGCAATAGAGATTCATTAATTGACAGTGGATCCTTACTTATTCACCATGGAATCTCATTATTACCAATGGAGACTTATTTATTAGGAAGTGAATCTTAATTATTGTCAATGCAGTCTTAGTTATTAGCAATGGAGTCTTATTTATTAGAATTAGAGTCTTATTTATTAGCAATATAGTCTTCCTTTGCAATGGAGTCTTATTTATTGGCAGTGGAGTCTTATTTATTGGCAATGGAGTCATAGTAATTAGCTAAGGAGACTAATTAGCAGTGGATTCTTATTTATTGGAAATAGACTCTTACTTATTAGCAATGGAGTTTAAGTTATTGGCAATGCATACTAATTAGCAATGGAGTCTTATTTATTGGCAATGGAGTCTTATTTATTGTCAATGCAGTCTTAGTTACTGGCAGTAGAGTCTTATTTATTGGCAGTCGAGTCTTATTTATTAGAAATGGAGTCTTATGTATTATCAATGGGGTCCGATTAATTGGCAATGGAGTCTTAATTATTGGCAATGGTGTCTTAATTATTAGGAATGGAGTGTTATTTATTAGCAATGGAGTTTTATTAATTGGCAATGTAGTATTATTATTGGCAATGGAGTCTTATTTATTGACAGTAGAGTCTAATTAGCAATGGAGTCTTTATTATGGCAGTGGAGTTTCATTTATTGGCAATGGAGTCTTATTTATTGGCAATGGGGTCTTAATTATTAGCAATGAGGTCTTATTTATTCGCAACGGAGTCTAATTAGCAATGGAGCCTTATTATTAGCAATGCAGACTTTTATATTGGCTATGGAGTCTTATTTATTGGCTATGGAGTCTTATTTATTGGCAATGGAGTCTTATTTATTGGCTATGGAGTCTTAATTATTGGCAATAGGGTCTTAATTATTGGCAATAGGGTCTTAATTTATTAGCAAACGAGTCTTATTTATTAGGAATGGAATCTTATTAATTTGCAATGCAGACTTACATATTAGCAATGAACTCTTATTTATCAGAAATGGAGTCTTAATTATAAGCAATGCAGTCTTATTTATTGGCAGCGGAGTCTAATAAGGAATGGAGTCTTAATTGTTGTCAAAGGAGTCTAAATTGTTGGCAATGGAGTCTTATTAATTAGCAATGGAGTCTTATTTATTGGCCTTGGAGTTCTATTTATTGGCAATGGAGTTCAATTTCTTGGCAATGGAGACTCATTAATTGGCAGTGGAGCCTTACTTATTCACAATGGAATCTCATTATTACCAATGGAGATTTATTGATTAGGAATTGAATCTTATTTATTGTCAATGGAGTCTTATTTATTGTCAATGGAGTCTTATTTATTAGCAATATAGTCTTCTTTTGCAATGGAGTCTTATTTATTGGCAGTGGAGTCTTATTTATTGGCAATGGAGTCATAGTAATTAGCTAAGGAGTCTAATTAGCAGTGGATTCTTATTTATTGGAAATAGACTCTTACTTATTAGCAATGGAGTTTAATTTATTGGCAATGGATACTAATTAGCAATGGAGTCTTATTTATTGGGAATGGACTCTTATTTATTGGCAGTGGAGTCTTATTATTAACACTGGAGCTTTACTAGCTCTAAAGCGGAATTAGTATTTGACGGAGCATTATTAATTAGCAATTGGCCATTATTATTATGATGGAGGTGATGATGATGGAGATAGATGATCCTACCGCACACAATGGGGTCCTTCAGGCACGGGATGATCCTACCGCACACAATGGGGTCCTGCAGGCAATAAGATGATCCTGCAGCCAATCGGTGACTGGTGTTTCATTGTGCACACAGATGCTGAGCTGACACACATGGATGCGGAGCGGCAACAATCTGGACTCAGTGGAGGAATCCAACGTGCAGCATGTGAGGATGGAAAGCAGGGAGGATTAATAAAGGCATCAGCACTGCAATAGGAACAACAGGATGGATATGGGGTATAAGGGATATATATATATACACACACATATACACACATCAAACCCCATTAATACCCCATAACTCCCCATTACACCCCTTACGGACCCCATCAATTCCCATAGTCTCTATGTACCCCCCATACGGATCCCCAATAAACCCCATAGGACCCCCTTAGACCCCAGAGGTCCTCATTAAAGCCCATAGATGCCCCATATGACCCCGTTAGACCCCATAGGTCCTCATTAAGCACCATAGAGACCTAATATACGCCCCATAGGATCCCCTAAGACCCTATAGGGCCCCATTAAACCCCATAGAGAGCCCATAGAAGCCCCAAATGATATCATAAGACCCCATACGCCCACATTAGACCTCATAGATACCCCACATAGGCCCCATAGGATTCCATAAGACTCCGTAAGCCCCATTAAACCTTATAGGTATCATATAGGAAATTCACAGCAGCAATCTGAATCTCCCTTTGCTTTGCAGCCCTATTAACAGCAATGGGAGCAACAACCTGGGGGACACAACGCAGAACTGCAATGGAGGAGCAACAGCAGCAATAAAGAACTGAATGGAACCACGGGGGAACAGAAACGAAGTTGGGGGGCAGAATATGATGGATGGACCTGGGGGCAGAATGTGATGGCGGCACTTATGGGGCGCAACATATAGGCTGGACTTGGGTGGCGCGATGCTTAGGCTGTACTTGGGGGGCGCAATGCATAGGCTGTACTTGGGGGGCAGAAGAGAATGGCAGCACTTAGGGGTCTCAACGCATAGGCTGTACTTGGGGGGCAGAAGAGGATGGCAGCAATTAGGGGGCGCGATGCTTAGGCTATACTTGGGGGGTGTGATGCATAGGCTGTAATTGCAGGGCGCGATGCTTAGGCTGTACTTGGGGGGCGCAATGCATAGGCTGTACTTGGGGGGCACGATGCATAGGCTGTACTTGGGGGGCAGAAGAGAATGGCAGCACTTAGGGGTCTCAACGCATAGGCTGTAATTGGGGGGCAAAAGAGGATGGTGGCACTTGGGGGGCGCGACGCTTAGCCTGTACTTGGGGGGAAGAACAGGATGGCAGCAATTAGGGGTCTCAACGCTTAGGCTGTACTTGGGGGGAAGAAGAGGGTGGCAGCAATTAGGGGGCGCGACGTATAGGCTGTACTTGGGGGGCTCGATGCATAGGCTGTACTTGGGGGGCGCGATGCATAGGCTGTACTTGGGGGGCTCGATGCATAGGCTGTACTTGGGGGGCGCTATGCATAGGCTGTACTTGGGGGGCAGAAGAGAATGGCAGCACTTAGGGGTCTCAACGCATAGGCTGTACTTGGGGGGCAGAAGAGGATGGTGGCTTTTAGAGGTGCGAAGCTTAGGCTGTACTTGGGGGGCAGAAGAGGATGGCGGCTTTTAGAGGTGCGACGCTTAGGCTGTACTTGTTGGGCAGAAGAGGATGGCTGCACTTAGGGGTCTCAACGCTTAGGCTGTACTTGGGGGGCAGAAGAGGATGGTGGCACTTGGGGGGCGCAATGCTTAGGCTGTACATGGGGGGCAGAAAAAGATGGCAGCATTTGGAGGTGCGACGCATAGGCTGTACTTGGGGTGCAGAAGAGGATGGCAGCACTTAGGGGTCTCAACGCTTAGGCTGTACTTGGGGGGAAGAAGAGGATGGCAGCAATTAGGGGGCGCGATGCATAGGCTGTACTTGGGGGGCTCGATGCATAGGCTGTACTTGGGGGGCGCAATGCATAGGCTGTAAGTGGGGGGCAGAAGAGAATGGCAGCACTTAGGGGTCTCAAAGCATAGGCTGTACTTGGGGGGCGCAATGCATAGGCTGTACTTGGGGGGCACGATGCATAGGCTGTACTTGGGGGGCAGAAGAGAATGGCAGCACTTAGGGGTCTCAACGCATAGGCTGTAATTGGGGGGCAAAAGAGGATGGTGGCACTTGGGGGGCGCGACGCTTAGGCTGTACTTGGGGGGAAGAATAGGATGGCAGCAATTAGGGGTCTCAATGCTTAGGCTGTACTTGGGGGGAAGAAGAGGGTGGCAGCAATTAGGGGGCGTGACGTATAGGCTGTAATTGGGGGGCTCGATGCATAGGCTGTAATTGCGGGGCGCGATGCATAGGCTGTAATTGGGGGGCGCGATGCATAGGCTGTACTTGGGGGGCGCTATGCATAGGCTGTACTTGGTGGGGAAGAAGAGAATGGCAGCACTTAGGGGTCTCAACACATAGGCTGTACTTGGGGGGCAGAAGAGGATGGCGGCTTTTAGAGGTGCGACGCTTAGGCTGTACTTGCAGGGCAGAAGAGGATGGCTGCACTTAGGGGTCTCAACGCTTAGGCTGTACTTGGGGGGCAGAAGAGGATGGCTGGACTTGGGCAGCAGAAGAGGATGGTGGCACTTAGGGGGCGCATTGCATAGGCTGTAACTGGGGGGCAGAAGAGGATGGCTGGACTTGGGCAGCAGAGGAGGAAGGCGGCACTTAGGGGGTGCAATGCTTAGGCTGTACTTGGGGGGCACAATGCATAGGCTGTAGTTGGGGGGCAGAAGGCAATGGCTGCCATTGGGGGCAGCAAGAAGGGCACTGCACTCAGCATTCAGCACTGCAGTGCAGCAATGAGCTCTGGCTCATGAGCTCAAGTCCCACTAAGGAACAGATCCAACACAGTCAGTGTGTGCTGCTCTTACCTGCAGGGCAGGCAATTCCCGCTCAGCAAAGTTGAGTTCCGAGGCGTTCCAGGCAATGCAGGTTTCTGTTCTTCGCTGTTCTCCTCGGGAGCCGCGCATCTCTCGGGGCTCTGCTGGCACCTGTTGGACACGACACGGCAATGACGGCGCTGCCCACATCTGCAGGTACCACACTGTGAACAATGCTGTTACCTGCAGGAATAGGGCTGGGAACACAAGCAGGCACTGAGTGAGTAACATGGATGGAGGCTGATTGATTGGCAATGGAGTCTGCATTATTAGCAATGGAGTCTAATTAGCAATGGAGTCTTATTTATTGGCAATGGAGTCTTATTTAATGGCAATAGATTCTTTTTTATTGGCAAAGGAGTCTTATTTATTACCAATGCAGGCAAATTAGCAATTGAGTCTTATTAATTGGCAGTGGAGTCTAATTAGCAATGGAGTCTTATTTATTGTCAATGGAGTCTTACTTATTGGCAATGGAGTCTTAGTTATAAGCAATGGTGTTTCATTTATTAGCAATGGAGTCTTATTAATTAGCAACAGACTTTTATTTATTGTCAATGGAGTCTTAGTTACTGGCAGTAGAGTCTTATTTATTAGAAATGGAGTCTTATGTATTATCAATGGGGTCCGATTAATTGGCAATGGAGTCTTAATTATTGGCAATGGTGTCTTAATTATTAGGAATGGAATGTTATTTATTATCAATGGAGTCTTATTAATTGGCAATATAGTATTATTATTAGCAATGGAGTCTTATTTATTGACAGTAGAGTCTAATTAGCAATGGAGTCTTTATTATTGGCAGTGGAGTCTTATTTATTGGCTATGGAGTCTTAACTATTGGCTATGGAGTCTTATTTATAGGCAATGGAGTCTTATTTATAGGCAATGGAGTCTTAATTATTGGCAATGGAGTCTTAATTATTGGCAATGGTGTCTTAATTATTAGGAATGGAGTGTTATTTATTAGCAATGGATTCTTATTAATTGGCAATATAGTATCATTATTGGCAATGGAGTCTTATTTATTGGCAATGGAGTCTTAATTATTGGCAATGGAGTCTTAATTATTGGCAATGGAGTCTTAATTATTGGCAATGGAGTCTTATTTATTGGCAATGGAGTCTTATTTATTGGCAATGGAGTCTTAATTATTGGCTATGGAGTCTTATTTATTGGCAATGGAGTCTTACGTATTAGCAATGGAGTCTCAGACATTGGCAGTGGAGTCTTATTTATTAGCAGTGAAGTGTTATTTATTGGCAATGGATTCTAATTAGCAAAGGAGTCTTATTTATTAGAAATGTTGTCTTATTTATTAGAAATGTTGTCTTATTTATTAGAAATGTTGTCTTATTTACTGGATATGGAGTCTTATTTATTGAATATGGAGTTATATTTATGGGCAGTGGAGTCTTATTATTAGCTACGCAGCATTATTAATTAGCAATGGAATCTTAGTAACAAAGGAGTATAATTAGCAATGGAGTATTATTTATTAGCAATATAGTCTTAATAATTGGCAATGGAATCTTATTTATTAACAATGGACTCTTATTTACTGGTAATTGAGTCTCATTTATAGGCAATGGATACTTCTTTATTAGCAATGGAGTCTTATTCATTGGCAATGGAGACTTATTTATATGCAATGGATTCTTATTTATTAGCAATGGAGTCTAATTAGCAATGGAGTCTTATATATTACCAAAGGAGTCTTATTTATTGCCAATGGAGTCTTATTAATTGGTAATAGGGTCTTAATTATTGGGAATGGTGTCTTAATTATTCACAATGTAGTCTTTTTCATTGGCAATATAGTGTTATTATTGGCAATGGAGTCTTATTTCTTGGCAATAAAGTCTATTTATTGGCAATGGAGTTTTCTTTATTAGCTATGGAGTCTTTCTACTTAGCAATGGAGTCTTATTTATTAGCAGTGGAGTCTTATTTATTAGCAGTGGAGTCTTATTTATTAGCAGTGGAGTCCTATTTATTAGCAGTGGAGTCTTATTTATTGGCAATAGCCTCTTAATTTATTAGCAAATGAGTCTTAATTATTAACAATGGAGTCTTATGTATTAGCAAACGAGTCTTATTTATTAGGAATGGAATCTTATTTATTTGCAATGCAGACTTACATATTAGCAATGAACTCTTATTTATCAGCAATGGAGTCTTAATTATAAGCAATGCAGTCTTATTTATTGGCAGCGGAGTCTAATGAGGAATGGAGTCTTAATTGTTGTCAAAGGAGTCTAAATTGTTGGCAATGGAGTCTTATTAATTAGCAATGGAGTCTTATTTATTGGCCTTGGAGTTCTATTTATTAGCAATGGAGTTCAATTTCTTGGCAATGGATATTCATTAATTGGCAGTGGAGCCTTACTTATTCACAATGGAATCTCATTATTACCAATGGAGACTTATTTATTAGGAAGTGAATCTTAATTATTGTCAATGCAGTCTTAGTTATTAGCAATGGAGTCTTATTTATTAGCAATATAGTCTTCCTTTGCAATGGAGTCTTATTTATTGGCAGTGGAGTCTTATTTATTGGTAATGGTGTCATAGTAATTAGCTAAGGAGTCTAATTAGCAGTGGATTCTTATTTATTGGAAATAGACTCTTACTTATTAGCAATGGAGTTTCATTTATTGGCAATGGATACTAATTAGCAATGGAGTCTTATTATTAGCACTGGAACTTTACTAGCTCTAAAGCGGAATTAGTATTTGACGGAGCATTATTAATTAGCAATTGGCCATTATTATTATGATGGAGGTGATGATGATGGAGATAGATGATCCTACCGCACACAATGGGGTCCTGCAGGCACGGGATGATCCTACCGCACACAATGGGGTCCTGCAGGCAATAAGATGATGCTGCAGCCAATCGGTGACTGGTGTTTCATTGTGCACACAGATGCTGAGCTGACACACATGGATGCGGAGCGGCGACAATCTGGAATCAGTGGAGGAATCCAACGTGCAGGGCGGATTAATAAAGGCATCAGCACTGCAATAGGAACAACAGGATGAGTATGCGGTGTGAGGGGTGTATTACTATACACACACACAGATACACACACAGATATATACAGACAACTATACACGCACAGATATACACACAGACAGATATATACACGCACAGATATACACAAAGATACACACAGATATAAACGCACAGAGATATACACGCGCACAGATATACACGCGCACAGATATACACGCGCACAGATATACACGCGCACAGATATACACGCGCACAGATATACACACGCACAGATATACACACAGACATACACACACAGATATATACACACACAGATATACACACACAGATATACACACATTTATATACACACATTTATATACACACATTTATATACACACACAGATATATACACACACAGATAGATACAAACAGATATACACACACAGACATACACACACACAGACATACACAGGCATACACACACAGATATATACACACACAGATATATACACACACAGATATACACACACAGACATACACACACAGATATACAGACTCAGATATACACACACAGATATATACACACACAGATATACAGACACAGATATATACACACAGATGTACACACATAGATATACAAAAACAGATATATACACACACAGATATACACACACAGATATACACTCACAGTTATACACAAACAGATATACAGACACAGATATACACACACACAGATATACACACACAGATATATAAAAACAGATATATAAACACACACACATATACACACACAGATATATACACACACGGATATACACGCACAGATATACACACAGAGATACACACACACAGATACACACACACAGATATACACACACAGATATACACACACAGATATACACACACAGAGATAAACACACACAGATATACGCACACAGTTATATACGCACACAGATATATACGCACACAGATATACGCACACAGATATACGCACACAGATATATACACACACAGATATATACACACACAGATATATACACACACAGATATACACACACAGATATTTACAAACAGATATACACAATCAGATATACACAATCAGATATACACACACAGATATACACACACAGATATACACACACAGATATACAAACACAGATATATACACACACAGATATACACACACACATATATATACACACACAGATATACACGCACAGATAGAAACACAGATATTCACGCACACAGATATATACCCAAAGACATACATACACAGGTAAACACACAGACAGACTTACACACAGATACACACACACACAGATATACACACACACAGAAATACATACACGGATATATACACACACTGTTATATACACACACAGATATAAACACAAATATACTCACACAGATATACACACACAGATACAAACACACCGATACAAACACACAGATACAAACACAGATATACACACACAGATATGTACACATACAGATATTTACACACACAGATATACACACACAGATATATACAGACACAGATATATACACACAAAGACATACACACACACTGATACACACAAAGATATATTCAAACACAGAAATACACGCAGAGGTATATAGACACAGATACAAACACAGATATACACACAGAGATATACACACACAGATATACACACATAGACATAGACACACAGATATATACACATGCAGATATACACACACACATAAATACACACACACAGATATAGACACAGAAATATACACACAGAGATAAATACAAACATTGATATACAAACACAGATATACACACACACAGATATTTACAGACAGATATATACACACACAGACATACACACACTAATACACAGAGATATATACACACACAGATATACACACAAAGATATATACACACAGATATATACAGACACAGATATATACACACAGATACAAACACAGATATACACACACAGATATGTACACATACAGATATATACACACACAGACATACACACACAGGTATACACACAGATATACACACACAGAGAGATATACACACAGAGATACAGACACACACAGATATACACACACACAGATTTATACACACAATTATATACACACACACATATATATACTGACACAGATATTGTTGCGGACAGGGACACCAGGGAGAGACTCAAACTCGTGGGTACTCTAGTGTTGATTTTATTAACAAGCTCAGTACAACAGACATACAGAGCTCGGGTCACTCCTAGTGAATGACATTCAAGCTATACGAAGGTCCTATATTTATATGATCAGAAAAACATTACATCACTTATTTATCCATTCTTAAGACTAATTATTAATAGATCATCAGTTCTTCTTCTCGATGCTGTTTCCCATCTTAGGATCTGGTTCGCGCCGGTTTTCATGCTTCGCGTGTTATTCTTCTTTCATCTAAGCTATCCGGTCTTGATCAGTCCATTCCACCTGTCTCATGGTCTTCTTTCATCCGAGCTATCCAAGCTAGACCAGTCCATTCCATCTGTCTCATGATCACCAACTTATTAACTACTAAATAACAATGTCAGCACTATTTTTGTCTTACTCTACTGTTTATGATTTCACAAAGTCTAACACCCCTACATGGGTCATGGTTCGGGGCTGTACAGGGGATAAATGAGTAGCATATTGGCTGAGGATTTTACCATTTTCCTTATCAGATATACACACACATATATACACTCACAGATATAGACACACACAGATACACACACACATACACACACACAGATACAACCTCAAATATACTCACACAGATATACTCACACAGATATAGACACACAAAGATATACACACACAGATACACACAGAGATATATACAATCATGGATATACACACACAGAAATACAGACACACAGAAATACAGACAGATATATACAGGCACAAATATACAGACACAGATATATACACACAGAGATATATATACACACACAGACATACACACTAATACACACAGAGATATATACAAACACATATATAAAAAGATATACAGACACAGATATACACACAAAGATATATACAGACACAGATATACACACACAGATATATACACACAGATATGTACAAACTCGGATATATACACACACAGATACAACCTCAAATATACTCACACAGATATACTCACACAGATATATACACACAGATATACACACACAGATACAAACACATATATACACACAGAAATATATACACACAGATACAAACACAGATATACACACACACAGATATACACACACAGACATACACACACAGACATACACAAACAGATGTACACACACACAGATACACACAAAGATATACACGCAAAGATATACACTCACACAGATATATAAAAACACATATATACACACAGAAATATATACACACAGATACAAACACAGATATACACACACACAGATATAATCACAGATATAATCACACACAGACATACACAAAGAGATATACACACAAACAGATATATACACACACAGATATATATGCACACACAGATATACACACACACACAGATATACACAAACAGATATACACACACAGACATACACACGCAGATATACACACACACAGATATATACACACAGATATACACACAAACAGATATATACAGGTACAGATATATACAGGCACAAAAATATACAGGCACAGATAAACACACACAGATATATAGACACACATATATAAACACACAGACATACACACACTGATACACACAGAGATATATACAAACACAGATATACACACACAGATATACAGGCACAGACAGAAACACAGATATTCACACACACAGATATATACCCAAAGACATACATACACAGATATACATACACACAGACATACACACAGATACACACACACAGAAATACATACACAGATATATACACACACTGTTATATACACACACAGATATAAACACAAATATACTCACACAGATATACACACACAGATACAAACACACTGATACAAACACAGATATACAAACACAGATACACACACAGATATATGCACACACAGATATATACACACACACATATATACACACACACAGATATAGACACACAGATATACACACACACAAATACAGACACACAGATAAACACACACAGATACACACAGAGATAAATACATAGATATTCAAACACAGATATACACACACACAGATATATACAGACAGATATATACACACACAGACATGCACACACTGATATATATTAACACAGATATACACACACAGATATACACACAAAGATATATACAGACACAGATATACACACACAGATTTATACACATACAGACATACACACACTGATACACACAGAGATATATACAAACACAGATATAAACACACAGTTATATACGCACAGATACAGACACAGATATATACCCACAGATATACACACACAGAGATATACACTCACAGATATATGTAGACACAGATATACACACACAGACATACACACACAGATATATTCAAACACAGAAATACACACAGAGATATATAGACACAGATACAAACACAGATATACACACACAGATACACACACAGAGACATGCACACACAGATACATACACAGATATATAGAAACACAGATATATACACGCACAGATATACACACACACAGATATACATGCAGATATAAGCACACGCAGATATAAGCACACGCAGATATAAGCACACGCAGATATAAGCACACGCAGATATAAACTCACGCAGATATAAACTCACGCAGATAGAAACACACGCAGATAGAAACACACGCAGATACACACTCACGCAGATACACACGCAGATACACACTCACGCAGATACACACTCACGCAGATACACACTCACGCAGATACACACTCACGCAGATACACACTCACGCAGATACACACTCACGCAGATACACACTCACGCAGATACACACTCACGCAGACACACACTCACGCAGACACACACACGCACAGATACACGCACACAGACATTCACACACAATGACATACACACACAGAGATATACACACACACGCAGATATACACACACACAGATATACACACACACAGATATACACGCAGATGTACACACACGCAGATGTACACACACGCAGATGTACACACACGCAGATGTACACACACGCAGATGTACACACACGCAGATGTACACACACGCAGATGTACACACACGCAGTGTGTTACAGAACTTCTTTCTTCTTCCTTATGGTTTCATGATTTCCTTGACTTTTCCAGAAGGAAAGATATTTTACTGAGAATCCTCACGTTTTTGTAGATCTTTATTGAAACTTTTTAGTTGTTTAATTGCCAAACCCATCCTGTCGCTTTTATTCCCATACCACTGGCTCAAGTATCTCCGTACAGAGCAAAAAGAAATACAAGCAGTCTTAGAAAACACCATAACAGAAAAGCCCAGAACAACAGATGATTGAGGAACTTTTTATTACTTTTGGTTCAATTCAAGGCTAGCTTAACCTAGGAAGTGTTAAGTCTCCCAAGGCAGAAGCTGGATGGTCTCCAATCCATTCCATTTTCTAAGGTATTTATCCCCAAGCTGCCCACACTTAGTTGAGATCTTAGTTTTGCAGAGCCTTGGATTCGTCTGTGCCCCTGGGAGACCTCTTAGACTTCTATTCTAATGATCACAGCCTGACCCTTGGGACCTCCTGGCCTTCTTCCTCAGGCCCCCAGTCATAACTTGAAGTTATTTCCCACGGTGTCATGAGACAGTGAGAACAACTTCACATCGCCGGGTCACCTGGTGGCAGAATGCAAACAATGGGGTCCAGCAGCCCATGGGATGATCCTACACCCAATGGGATGATCCTACAGCACACAATGGGGTCCTGCAGCCCATGGGATGATCCTACACCACACAGTGGGGTCCAGCAGCCCATGGGATGATCCTACAGCACACAGTGGGGTCAGTGGTGCACAATGGGGTCCAGCAGCCAATGGGATGATCCTGCAGCCAATCGGTGACTGGTGTTTCATTGTGCACACAGATGCTGAGCTGACACACATGGATGCGGAGCGGCAACAATCTGGACTCAGTGGAGGAATCCAACCTGCAGCATGTGAGGATGGAAAGCAGGGGGGATTAAATAAAGGCATCAGCACTGCAATAGGAACAACAGGATGGATATGGGGTATAAGGGATGGTTAATAAAGGCATCAGCACTGCAATAGGAACAACAGGATGGATATGGGGTATAAGGCAGGGATGGCTGATAAAGGCACCAACACACAACAGGAACAGCATAGGGACAAAACGCCATCCAGCTATGGGATATAGGGCCATTATACAGACAGACACACAGACACACACAGACACACACAGACACACACAGACACACACAGACACACACAGACACACACAGACACACACAGACACACACAGACACACACAGACACACACAGACACACATCTCACATCAGGTCTCTATGGGGTTTAATGGAGGCCTATGGGGTCTTATGGGGTCTCTATGGGGTCCTATGGGGTTCAAATGGGGCCTATGGGGTCTCTATGGGGGCCAGTGAGGTCTTATGGGGTATATGCACACACACACACACACACACATACACACACACACACACATACACACACACACACACACACACATCATGGCCCATAAATATCCCAGAAGATCCCATTAAGCCCCATAAGGACCCCATAACATCCCATAGGCCCTTATTAAACCCCCATAGGGATCCCATAAGACCACATTAAACCCCATCGGACACCCTAAGGCCCCAAAGGCCCCATTAAACCCCATAGAGACCCCATAAAGGCCCCAAATGATCCCATAAAACCCCATAGCGCCCATTAAACCCCATAGTGACCATAGAGGACATTAATAGCAGCAGTCTGAATCTCCCTTTGCATTGCAGCCCTATTAACAGCAATGGGAGCTACAACAGCGCCGCCTTGTGGACACAACGCAGAACTGCAACGGAGGAGCAACAGCAGCAATAAAGAACTGAATGGAGCCATGGGGGAACAGAAACGAACTTGGGGGGCAGAATGTGATGGCGGCACTTATGGGGCACGACACACAGGCTGTACTTGGGGGGCAGAGAGAGATGGCAGCACTTGGGGGGCAAGAGGCAATGGCTGCATTTGGGGGCAGCAAGAAGGGCACTGCAATAAGAATTAAGCACTGAAGTGCAGAAATGAGCTCTGGAACATTATCTTGGGTCTCAGTATGGAACAGATCCAACACAGTCAGTGTGTGCTGCTCTTATCTGCTGGGCTGAGAGTTACCGGTCAGCAAAGCTGGTTCAGGGCCATTCCAGGCAATGCAGGTTTCTGTTCCTCGCTGTTCTCATCAGGAGCTGCACATCTCTCAGGGCTCTGCTGGCACCTGTTGGACACAATACAGCAATGAAGGCACTACCCACATGTGCAGGGCAGCACCTTTTGCACAAGCAGGCACTGCAGTGGTCGGGATACCTAAAAATGGCAGAGCTCACAGCCCTGAAACAAAGCAGAAAACATTCACCCCATCCCAAAGACAAACACTCACCCACAGCCCGCAGGAGGCAAACTCCAGGGAGAAACACCACCCTTACAGCTGCTGACACTGCAATGTGGTCAGGCTGCCCCAGAAATGAGGGCAGCACAGCCCTGACATAAAGAACCCCTCACCCCAATCCAAGGCCCAGAGCTCACCCCACACTCCAAAGGAAGCAGTCCCCAAGGAGAGATACTGCCCTCATGGCTGCCAGCCTTCCAATGCAGCTATGAGCCCCAACAGGGGCAGATCACAGCCCTGCAATAAGGCAGGAATCACTCACCCCTTCCCGAGGAGCGGGGCTCACCCCACAGAAAACAGTCTGCAAGGAGATATGTGTCCCTTGCAGGTGGCACCCCTTAAATATGGTCACAACCCCCTGAGAAAAACAGAGCTCCCAGCCCCAAAATAAAGGAATCACTCACCTCATTCCAGAGACAAACAGCCCACACTCCCAAGGAAGCAATCAGGTACAGATGCTGCTCCTGCCGCTGCCAGCCCTGAAATGGGGTCAGGATCCACTAAAAAGAGAAAAACACAGCCTTAAAATAAGGAAAGGATCACTCACCCCACTCCATGGCTCACCCCATAAGGAAGGGAACACTCACCCCACCCCACAAGGAAGGGAACACTCACCCCACCCCACAAGGAAGGGATCACTCACCCCACTCCATGGCTCACCCCCACACTCCTAAGCAATGGAGGGCTATAGGGGGCAATGGGATGATGGGGGGCTATAGGGGGACATTAGCAGCAATTTTATATATCATAAGTAAACCAACAATAGACGACCATCTATTTCATAGTCACACACACTGCCGGCTTCACACTGCACTGAGTCAGAGCTGCAGGCCTTCTTTCAAGCGCTTTGATAGCACTGACTGCAATACACGGTACCTGGCCATAAGCAATAGATGGGAACAGCAGCACGAACACACCGTTATCGTTGCCATGGCTGAGAACAGCAACGAGGCAACAACCTGCAGCTCCTGCTGCGACGCTCCCGGACTTTTCCCTGCGTCCAAACGCTGTTCCACGCTCCGACTGTTGTTCCCCGGGCAGGAACTGCCGGCAGCTTTTCTACCCCAGCCGGAACCAACCGGACCCGGGAGCTCACCCGGCCGGGGGCAGCGACGATCGCTGCGCTTCTACCCCGCGTAGGACGGCTCCGTCCGGCTGACGGGCTGCCCTGATCCCACGCACAAACCGCTCCGCCGATGGAGGCTCCTTGTCTGCTCCCGCGGGGACCGGCTGAGGGAGAACGAACGAGAAACCGCGGGGCGCGCCAAAGGCGGGAGAGAACGCCGCTAAAATAGGAGGTCGCCATTTTGGACATGCGCAGTAGCGCTTTTCCGCCGCAATTTTGGACATGCGCAGTAGCGCTTTTCCGCCGCCGTTTTGGACATGCGCAGTAGCGTCCCTTCCGCCGCGGTGCATTGTGGGATATCCCGCCAAAAATGGAGGACGCCATTTTGGACATGCGCAGTAACGCTTCTCCGCCGCCATTTTGGACATGCGCAGTAGCGTCCCTTCTGCCGCGGTGCATTGTGGGATATCCCGCCAAAATTGGAGGACGCCATTTTGGACATGCGCAGTAGCGCATCTCCGACGCCATTTTGAACATGCGCAGTAGCGTCCCTTCCGCCGCGGTGCATTGTGGGATATCCCGCCAAAATTGGAGGACGCCATTTTGGACACGCGCAGTAGCGCTTCTCCGCCGCCATTTTGGACATGCGCAGTAGCGTCCCTTCCGCCGCGGTGCATTGTGGGATATCCCGCCAAAATTGGAGGACGCCATTTTGGACATGCACAGTAGCGCTTCTCCGCCGCCATTTTGGACATGCGCAGTAGCGAACCTTCCGCCGCGGTGCATTGTGGGATATCCCGCCAAAATTGGAGGACGCCATTTTGGACATGCGCAATAGCGCTGTTTTCGCCGCCATTTTGGACATGCGCAGTAGCGTCCCTTCCGCCGCGGTGCATTGTGGGATATCCCGCCAAAATTGGAGGACGCCATTTTGGACATTCGCAGTAGCGCTTCTCCGCCGCCATTTTGGACATGCGCAGTAGCGTCCCTCCCGCCGCGGTGCATTGTGGGATATCCCGCCAAAATTGGAGGTCGTCATTTTGGACATGCGCAGTAACGTCTTTTCCGACGCGGTGCATTGTGGGATATCCCACCGAAAAAGAAAGTCGCCATTTTGGACATGCGCAGTAGCGTCTTTTCCGGCGCAGTGAATTGTGGGGTATCCCGCCATGGTAAAAGATCGCCATTTTGGTCATGCGCAGTAGCGTCATTTCCTGCGAGGTGCATTGTGGGGTTTAACGCGGCATGAGGAGGTCGCCGTTTTGTTCATGCGCAATAGCGTCGGTTCCGGCAAGCAGTGCCAGTTGTTACGGTGTGATGATGTTGGGGTGACACTGTGTTGCTATTGAAGTTTCGCTCCTCATTTGCCCATTAATTAACGGCTATACGCTAACGAGAGTTTTCGCGCCAGTTCCGGTATTGCACTACGCATGCGCGTGTTCCATAGCCACAGTACGCATGCGCCTGTTCCGGAACAGCAATACGCATGCTCGAGTTACGGAGCCTTATCACGCATGCGCCAAGTCGTAAACGGCGCTACGCAGGCCCTTGTTTTCGTGCCAAATCCGGAAAGGCAATACGCATGCGCGCTTTCCGGAGCTGCGCTACGCATGCGCCTATTCAGTAACGGCAATACGCAGGCGCTTGTTTTTGCGCCAATGTTGGAACGGCATTATTCATGCGCGTGTTCCCGAGCCTCACTACGCATGCACCAATTCTGGAACGACAGTACGCAGGCACCAGTTTTCGCGTTAATTTTGGAACGGCACTACGCATGCGCCGATTTGTCACAGGCAGTACGCATGCGCCAGTTTTCTTGCCTGTTCCGGAGCGGCTCTACGCCTTCGCCCATTCCGGAATGGCGCTACGCACGCTTCTATTCCGGAACCGTACTACTCGTTCGCCAATTCCTCAACGTCAATCATCTTGCGCGTGTTCCGGAACGGTCTTTCGTTTGCATGCGCTGTTTTTGGAACGGCAGTACGCATGCTCCGGTTTCCGCACGTGAATACGCATGTGCGAATTGTGGACCATCATTCCGCATGCGCCATTTTCTACCCGTTTCTACGCTTGCGCGACTCGGAATGTTTCCTTCAAGGCCGGGTCGGAACGGCCGGCGCTGTGCGGGCTGCGGTCGGCTCCAGTGAAACCTCATCAGCCACCTGGCAGTACTTGAGCAGGGCCTGCAGGGAAGCGGGGGAGGGACTTGTAAGTGCAGGTAGCAACAGGATGACGGGAAGTGGTTTTGTACTGAAAGAAGGTGGAGTCGGACATCAGGAACTAACCCTTCATTGTGAGGGCGGTGAGACACCGGAACAGCTTAACCAGGAAGGTCAGGAACGCCCCTCTGCCCGGCAGCGCTCACGGCCAGGCCGGATGGGCTGTGAGCAACCTGGCCCAGGGGTGCCCCTGCCTGTAGCACGGTGCTGTTATGAGATCATCTTAGACGTCCCTTGTACCCAAGCCGTTCTGTGACTTTTGTTTGCCATGAATACGGGCATTTTGGGAGCTTTATTAGTGCTGCCTTCTGACAGTTGGTGTTTGGGAAAAAAGGAAAACCACATCCGGGGTTACTTCATTTAATAGTCTGCATTTCCTGTGCTTGAAAGGAAAATCATAAGAATGAATGCAAAAGTATTTAGCTCTTATCGATAGAAGCAGTATACGTAGGCGTCTCATTTTAATTCTTTTTCGGTGTTTCATATAAAAAAAGATAAAGCCTAAGATTTCTCATCCATAAGTCCTCGATGGGCTGGCAGAGAAACAACCTGATACTCTTTGTATGTAGTCTGAGAATCACAGCTTTCAGTTACTCAATGTCTTCCGGTCTCACAGGATGGGGCAGAGGTATAATTGATTTCTTCTCTGTATCCCTCGAAAGAGCTTTTCTCATATCTGTGGTAAAGGAAAACAAAAAAATTAACTATAACACGAGTCACAGCACAAAGCGACACTGAGTGAATTTGCCATTACAGTAAGATCAGTATCTATGTTAGCAACTGAAATGTAGCACTGCACAAAACCCAAACATCAGACTAAGCAGACAAAAACATGACTTAAAGTATCTGCAGCAATGGTAGGTGTCTGTCCACGGTCCTTGCATTTCACAGGATTCTTCATTGGTCTCTTTCAACTGAGGACATTCTATGATTCTATCTCAAATGAAAAAATAAACACCATGCCCACAAAAGCTTTTGTGGAAGATACTTAATGGAAAAAAAAGATCCAAAAATAGCTAACAACAGTTGCTTCAGTTTTGTTAACAGGGTACCAACAATATATTTGAAATGGTCACGTCCTTTACCCTTTGAATGGAAAAAAAAATCTGTCACTATTGTCTGTTAACTTCTGTCATGTTTTAGTCAGGACATCTGCGAAAATAACATTTCAGGTCCCTGTTACCAAGGGGGAGAGGGAGACATAAAAAAGCGGGCTATTATTCTCCCTAATAGCATTAGGGATAGGCCCGGACGCTTTGCAGGAGCATACTTTAAAAAGAAGAATGAGGTAAGTAATTACGTTATTTAATCTCACCTATGGAATAAGGGATCTTCACACTTGTTAACTGTCTCGAATTTAATTTGCCACAAATGCTATAAGATGTGTGAACTGCGACATTAAAGCAATGTAAACCTCAGCAAGAAAAAAAACTATCTACAGGAGTAAATAAATTTCCATTCAACAACAACCAACTACATTTTTTCACACTAAAAAACCAAAACACACCAAGCAAACAACTCTTGGAATGCTCAGCATCAGAACCTTTCCATTCAACTTGAGGCAGAACAAGCACTTACCATAAGCATCTTCATCTGGCTCTCCATTGCTGGCAGAGTAGTACTCTAACACGGTCCGGTATACACTGTAGCCTAGTTGCTTATACATATTTACTGCAACCTGATTTGATACTCTCACAAAGAGATCAACGAAAAATCCACCTTTTCTTTGAAAAGAAATAAATAAAATACGGTAAGGACGAGCAGGTGAACAAATGACAATTAAGAACTGATAGCCTGTATTCAGACCAAGAAAGAGTCTGATGTGGTGGTGCACTCATCAGACATTCTTCACAACAATAACAGACATGCTCCTTTAACAAGGAACAAATCTGAAATAATCGTGATAGTGCAATGACTGACCTTCCACAGCCACCAGTGACATCAGAATCATTAACAGGGAGAACAGGAGAAACTAAATACCTACACAAGCTTTATTTCCATAAAGCATTCTTTTTTCTTTTTAACACTATGCTTCAGATGCATTTAAGTTGCATTAACTTATGGACTGGCTACTTAGAAAGCACAAGGAAAACAAGAAACAAAAACCAGTCTCTGCATTCAGTTGCCTCACAGAAAATAGCTCTTATCCTCAGGAGGCAAGATTCACAAAGGTTTGCACTATTTTTGCATTGCACCAGGCACAGTGGGGTTGCCCCTATTGGCATGTACCCTGCAGGCTTATCTGATGATCAAGAAAGTTTTCGACAGTAACCCTGCATGAGACAGAAAGTAAGCAAAGGTAATATCTGCAGCACGTCTGCGCAGTCCTGCGCCTGAGGGGACCACAAAGAGTCTGTGATCGGTGAATGAGCACGCTGGGGTTCTGTGGGAAACAGGTGATGTTTTATGAAGCTCCCTTCCTATTAAGGACCTTTTATACAGCGTCTTTGCTACTTGCTATTCGTGCTGGGAAGTTAGTTTTCATAGAAATCAAAATATTTTAAGCACCAAGGAACAACCATAATTCTGTTTCTCTCACTAAAGGAAATCTGTCGCTCGGGACAGCAGTTAATGGAAGATTCTGGGTCTGTAAATCGCATGCCTACAGCAAGGGCAGGAACTGACAGGCAGAATGTTCAAACAGATGCATTTGGAAAGAGGAAAATATTCACTTCTCTGAAATTTCTTCCAGTAGCTCCATCAGTTTGGCAGCCAACCCCAGCCGCCGAAATTCCGGTGCAACAGAGAGCGCAGTGACGTGCCCGTGCCACTCTTCTCTGGCCACAGAGCCTTCAGCTTTACCCATTACTGCAAACACAGAGTATCAGCAGAGCAGCACCTCTGGGAGAGCGCGCTGCAGCTAAACAGCTTTACGGAACAGCGAGGCAATAATACACAGCTGCAACGGCCGCGGCTGAACCAGCCGTACCGACGTTATCTCTGACCATTCAGCAGCTCGGTACAACTGTGGGTCGCACAGCCTCACTAACAGACAACCGAGCGCCTCCAAGGCCGCGCCTCTGTCCGGATACGGAGTTCTGTCGGTACGGCCCCCAGCCTCGCGACTCCCGGCGGCACCACCGGCACCGCCACCGGCAGCACCGGCAGCACCGGCAGCACCGGCACGGCCCATCCCGAAGCGCAGCCCCAGGCTCCCGCCGGAACCGCCTGTTTCCCCGCGCGGCCGCCACCCCCACCCCCCTCACCACAACCACCACCATCACAACCACCACAACCACAACCTCCCCCCCCCACTCACTGTAACCCATGAGCTCCCCGCCCGGAGCCTCTGCCACGATGAAGTACTCGGGCCAGTGCGCCAGGTACTGCAGATAAAAGGGGATGCCGTACTGCGGCCCTCGGTTAAGGAGCACAGCGACACGGGCGGCGCCCCCCGAGGCCTCCCCCGGGGCCGGCGGCACGGAAGGATACGGTCTCCGTCAGCGGGTCCAGGTTGCTGCGGGGAGAAAGCAAGGCTCAGCGCCAGCCCGGACCGCCCCGACGGACCGCGCGGCGCCAGGCGGGCCGTGCTCACATGTTGTTGAAGCGGAACAGGTCGTCGCAGCTGAAGGCGCGGAGCGAGGTCATGGCGGCGGCGCTGCTGCCGGCGCTGCCCCGGAAGTGCTGGCGGCGCGAGGCGGCTTCCGGCGCGGAGAGGCGGTGCCGGCGCGTGCCCCGCTCGGCGGCCGCGGCCCGGGATGTGCGCTCCGCCTGCCCGGCCGGACCGGGAGAGGAGCCGATCGCAGCGGGAGCCGGGGGCGCTCCGCCAGGCGATGCGGAACCGGCACCGAGTCGGTGCGGGGCTTGGCGCGCAGCGCTGCCAGCCCTTACAGGAACCGGGGAGATGCAGCGACCCCGTGCCGGCACGTCGCGACAGACCCCGCCCTCAGCCGTACCCTCACCGCCACGGCCACTGCCGCCGGAAGAAAAGCAAAGCTGCCGCGATACTCGCCTGTGAGCGCCAACACTGTGCAGCAGTTGGTACACCGCTGTCCGGTGGCTTCGCACACATCACGTACCGAGAGACCGAGGGCTGCAATGGCAGCAGCTGAGCAGAGACCCGGGGTCACTTTACTCTGGACCCGAAACCCGGTGGCAGCAAGGCAATAAAACCATACAGCCCCTACCCAGCACTGCTCAGGGACAGGACAGGAAACGACAGATGCACTTGGAATGCAGAATATCCCATTTCTACAGAAATGAGTTACAAACATTTCTGCGTATTCCTGCTCTTCACACTTTTCATACTGATGTCTGAAGGAAAGCTGTAGTTCAGCTGCTGTCCAAACTAAACTTGTAGGCCTTGGCAGTGAATAGCCAGCATTAAGGTTAAGGCTGTAAGACCGAGAACAGAAATGTGCCACTTATTCAGAGTCCTGTTTTCCTTCACGTCTCACAACGACAGCCCACCTCATACAATACTAGCAGTTAACTCTTAAAATCGTTTCTGCTGTTAAGGTACATCCTGTCCTCATCCCAAATTATTTTGTACATGAAATCAAGGTATTTTAACACTGCATTCTCTGCGGATACATTCTTACTGTAGTCATTTAAAGGCCAACATAAATAGTTATAGCAAATGCAATTCTAATATAGGCACGACAATTTTTCGTACCATCGTTCATATGAAGCATTTCAATTCAAAATGGTCAGAAACAATCTTACGTGTTTGTATATTTTGATGCAAACATCAGCAACAATCAAGGACAGACACCACTTTTCCAAGGTTTCGAATTCCTGTTCTGGTAGATAACGTATGTTCTCATAGCTCGCTGAATCACAGAAACCTTAATGTTGGAAAGGACCTTCAAGATTATCTAAACCAACCATCCACCAACCACCTAATACTGCCCACTAAATCACATCCCTGTGTACTTAGCTATCCACGTATAAATAAAATGGACAATACCAACTGAAATGCATACCTCATTCTTAATTTATTTATAAAGAAGTGTCAACACTAGAAAACACATTGATAACCAGTGCTTTGAACAGTGAAGGGAAGGTGGGACCTAAAAAGATCTGACTGAACTGAACAACTTTAGGTCATTATCAAATCGATCATCTGCCAGGAATGCTGAAATGCAAGAGTTTACACCTGCAATATTCCATCAGAATACCCACATCAAATCAAATATAATCTCCAAACCAGTAAATAAAAAATATCATTAACACAAAATATTAGAAGACCACTGCAAGTTCTTATTGCTTTTTCAGTTAAATAATGCTCCTTGAGTAAACTGAAAACCAAACAGTCTCTACTGTAGTTTGCTCATCCTCCTGCTCATTTATTAACACTGGAAGCAATCAGTTATCATATGAGGTGGTAACAGAGGCATTAAAGAAGAATGCTGTTTAGGTACAAGAACATCCCCACCCTCCCTCCCCCACCCTCGCCCCAAAGCCCACAGTAACCACTTAGTGCCAGTAGAGGAGCAAAACTTGATAGACAAAACCAGAAATGTGACTACAGTAAGAATGAAAGGAAGAGATACAGCTTTCTTATATACTCAAAATCTGACATCTCCCAAAATGAAGCATACCTTCATTTAAAAAGTGAAGTTGCTTTTCATATATGTGTGCATATATATACTGTGTGTGTGTATATATATATATATATACACACACACACATATAGAAAATCTTCACACATGCTGAATAGTTCTTAAATCCTTAAATCCACTTGCACAGTGCAGCAGCTGATTTTGAATTAAACAATGCTTCAAAAACTACAGTAATTTTCAATGCTCTTTCTACGAAGGAGAGCCAAAAACAAATACACGTTGATGTTGTTCTTGTCAATTCAGCATTTCTGCAGCACTTCTGTTTCTTTCAGCATAGCAGTTACACCAGCATCAGTCTTCAGAATCATCCTCAGAAGCTGCTGGAACAACAGAATATAATCAGAAGCCTTCATAAAGGTTCTTGGAATGTAGCGCACTTGTATTCTAATATGAATAGTGGAAATGAAGGCGATTTATTAACATCAATAGCAGTGTGTAACACCTGTCCAAACATTGTATAATTACCTAGCTTAATTTTTAGATATCTGAAAAATCCAAATTCCACATTATAAATTGCAGGGCCCTCCTGCTGTTTCTCCTCAAAATAAAAGGAAGAAAACTTGATTATGCTAGAGATTCAACTTATTACATAATGTTCACAGTTGCTAATTCCAACTACAGTTAAAAAAGTATATTCAATCCACGGCAGCTGCACCCAATACAAAGGGAAGAAATGACTCCATAGGAGATAATGATTTATATACCAAAATACTTAGAAAGGTTAAGTAGTTTCTACAAACTACTTTCTGACTCTTATATAAATATACACATTGCTTAATGCAATTAAGCCAGTCCTACTTGGAAGCAGCTCCTCTTTCCACTCCCATTCTTAAAAGCATATGCAAGTTCAACAGTGTCCCCATATGTGCAGGATTCTGTCGTTGAAAGGTGAATCAAAGGACAGATATATGCTGTCAATGGTGAGAAAAACTCAGTAAACAATACCTACAGTTGGTCTGTCAAGTGTTAGCTTGGGCATAACAGCAATTAATCTAAGTTGGCCATCTAAACTAACTATTTTCTTGAAATTATTTGCCCTTAAGTGATTTTTCTCCCTCTGAACATAAAGAGGGAAACAAGACCCATCTCCTCACTTCACCAGTTTCCTCCCCAACTATTTAGGAGAAACGTAACTTAAACAGTGTCAGTAATAAATTGAAACTCAGTACTCAGCTGCAAATTAGACAAAGCCTCACTCAAATGTGTATTCAATTACATTGTGAATACCATTTACTAAGAATAATTTCTCTATAGGACTATAATAAGAATGAAGTAGCTTAACAATAAATTTTGAATTCCAGTCCACCTTTGTTACAGAAAATATTTCTTATACACGCTCTGAATGCAAAATAATCATATGCTTTTTAAAGTAAATAATTTCTTCTCTGCTCCTTAAAGTATTTTTTATCATACTCCAAATGCGTCCTATGTACTGTGAGATCAATTTATATACAAAATCTGCATGTTCACAGACAAACACAAGCTAGAAAAACATCTACCTTTTCACTGTCTGTCTGTAATGCTCTAAAACAATTCTCAGATTCAAGCTACATTTACTGTAAGTCAGCGTGTTTTTTCATTTTATCACAGTAAAAAAACATTAGGCAAAAAGTAAGGTAGCCCTCTGCCAAAGCTGAGAACTCTTAAGTTTCACCCAGAAATGGCGAGTGCTGATAAAGGAATATGTAGACCAAAAAAGTATGGGGAAAACTGGGGGAACAAAAATGGCAAGCAAAGTATGATAATCCAAGCACAGTAAAACTTAAGCTGTGTCTTTTCTACAAGGACTCAGAGAAAGGTTACAGCCTAAAGGTCAGAAACAGTTCCATAACTTCATACTACTAGAGTAAACTGTTACTAGTGAGGAATCTTGGCATTACTGGCAGAAAACACTTCCATGGTCTAAAATGTATGGTGCTGGGAAATCAGTCATGGAGACTTAATATCAGCTTCTACTTAATATCAGCTTCTACTTAGAATAATTCTACTGATACTGGGGAAAAAAATAAAAATTAAAATTTAAAATTTTCAGTAACTAGTTTTGGTAGTATGATTCTTGGCAAAGGAGGATTGTATTCATTTAACCTTGACTAGATCCAATGGGAGAGGGGGGGGAGAAGAGGGGAAGCACCTACTTTCAATATCTTCCATATGTGCCTGAAGAGTTCTTGCAAGGTTAATAAACTAGAAATAAGGCAGAGAGAAAGTAGTTTAAAAGTTGCAAAGTTATGTGCAGAAATTTGCAACAAGTTAGCAAAGAAGTAATCTTCACCTTTTCTTCACTTTTTATATTGGAAAGCTTCATTCCAGAAGTCACTTATCCTAAGCCATTTGCCCAATTTACAAAATGAATGCAAAATTTAAACTCAAGTCCCACACATTAGACTTCAAATTCCTAATGCATGGTTATTTTAGCTTCCACTCTGTTAAATACTTCTAGTAACAGTTTATGTCATATTCCTTTTATTCTACAGATTGTACAATACATTTATTTTGAGAGTTGCACACAAGTAAGCAATTGCCAACATCACTGATATGGCAAAATACAGCCCTATAGTGAACGAGGGTAATGGGAAAAAACAAACAAACAAAAAAACACACAAATACATTAAAGATTACAATCATAAATACAAGTTCTAAAATTGCATTACCCATCAGGCAACAGAGGCAGTTATAAAAGAACACGGCATCACAGTGACAACCTACACTGCTGTTTAAGTGATACACCACGTGTTGACACACACCAAATAAAAGGAAACATAACCACAACCTAGCTGTGCTCTCAGTATCAAACATACATGGGTACTCTTAGTGGCTTAAAGTACAACATCTCACAACAACATAATGCCAACACCGATCAAACACATTAAAAACACCATATTTCTGCAATACACTCAAGCTAATGAGCTGTACTATACACTGACTACAGTTACATTATGTATCTTGTCTCCACACTTGTAGAGGAGGAAAACGGACATTCCATTTGCAGATCGTGGAAAATAAGCTATTCTCTTAGGTATCCAGAGAAAGGGGACTGCTGTTCTAATATCATAAAAGATTACAGCACAGTCCTGACTCAACTTCAAAAGCCTACTATGTGCTATGCAAACATTCAAAGGAGCTTTGGACAAGCTTTTTGTTGTTAATTCTTTGTAAGCAATTAAAAAGAAAAAAAATTAAATGCAGAATAATTTTGAATTATGGTCTGTTACTGGTAAAAGGTCTATTTACTACGCCTCCATGTCAAGCCATTTAAGCGATAACAGTCTAGTCAAACCCAACTAGTGAGAACTTTGACTAATGCCAGAAAGTCATAGTACAACTAGGCAGCTTCAGAATGTTAACACTTAAGTACATACTTCAGGCCCAAGCTGGCTGACAGCACTGCAAGGTCCAAACCTCTGCAGTGTAGACTCGCATAATGAGAAAGATTTGTCAAGTAAGATATTCAAATAATCTAAAATGCACATTGCTTTCAGATGAAGATGAACATTCTAGTTTGGGCTAGATACCCAGTATTTATAGTAACATACATACAAAGCTATCAGTTATCAACAATCTGGACAAAAATCATTTTGCAACAGAGTAGCTAAAGTAGTACCGTTACTTTCAAATTGATCACATGTTACTACATCAGACAAATCCAGACCACTTTAGATCCCTATTTCTCAAATAAGAGCAACTTCTTGAGCATCTAGCTCCTGGGTCATTCAAGGCAACAGCCCAGTTCTAAGTCCTCACTACAAGCAACTCCTTACATAAGATGAATGCATACTTACTCTGACTCGTGTGCTAGCCTCACTTGCAGTTCCAAGCATATCAGAAAAGCGCTGCTCACATAAGTGTAACAACACCACAAGGTAGAGACCAGAGCTGATAAATTCATAGTCTGCCTTAAAGGAAGTCAAAAGCAACATTCAGAATGTCAGTGATGTATCTATGTATGCAATTCAAGAAGCAGAACAAAATTCTACTGGAAATGCTACATACTTATATCTCTATCACATATCTATATCATATCTCTAGGTGTTCCAAGGAAATTACAGAAATGTAATACCAAAAACTTTAATTATTGAAATATTGTTATACTTGTAGTTCTTCCCACTCACCCCTAGGTGTAACTTGTTATCATTTTATTTGTGGAACCCTTCCTATTAAGACATCACTAGTTCATAGGCAGGAGGATCAGGGAATTATACAGTGTAAAATAAAACCCAACAGAGCACACAACTCAGAAAACCCCACTCCTGGCTGGCTTCCTTTCAGTGCTTGCAATGCTTTATAAGAAGACGGAACAAAAGAAAACGTTTATAAAAGCTTTGTGGTGTTATAAATAATTTAAGGAACAACTTCTCTTTTCTCAGAAAATTGCATCTTTTCTGCAATAAAGAAAAACCTTCCAAATGATGCTGCTGAATTGATCACTTGGCGCCCATTTTTTAGGAAAAAAGCTTTAAAGATCTACTAACAGTAGACACTAACCAACATTGCATAGCTCTAAAATGGAAGATGACAGCAGTCTCAAGAAGATCTGTTCACAGTCTGGTATAGGTGACAGAAGTTACAGTACTACAATAAGTCAGCTTACTCTAAAGAGTAAGAAAACTAGATATTGATCTTTGGCCAAGTTCACATCTTCCAAAACTGGAGTTACACCTCTGTATTTTCTTCCAATTTCCCAGGTTGAAAAATTTCATTAGTCTTCCTACACTCACAGAATTTAGCCCATAAAAAAGGGAAAATTCTCTGAATTAAGTTCAATACATTAAGGCCAGCTTCCTATTCGTTATTCATTTTAAAATATGACTGAACACAGTACTTCTAAGATAATGCATTTTATATGAAGAGAGTAATACTAATCGGCCTTAAATTTACTTTCCATTTAGAAAAGCACTTGGAAGGAGCAGCAAGAAGCTCTGTTATAAAAGAGGTTGGTTTTTATCACTTTAATAAAAGGAATAAAGTAGAGTTCCTAACATGTCTAAAGCAACTGTTAAAAATTTATTCTGAAACAAAAAAAAAGGAAAGATGCAGCATGACTTAATGAATGCGAATGCAGTACTTTCAACACACCTGTGTTGCAGAGACCCTATACTGGCAAAGATAGATGACAGACTTGAAGACTGGCAAGGAAAGGATAAAAGAGGCATTATATTTACTGCAAGCTCAATAACAGAAAGAGTGGAAGGAAAGAATTAGTCTGAATATTCAAAAAAAAAAAAAAAAAAAATCTTTTTCACAGTTTCGTTACTTTACGTGCTTAACAGTCCTTCCGAAAAGGAGAAATAACCTTTTCTAAAGGGAGTGATTTCCCAGCACAAAATCAACACCCAGCAAACTAAGCAAAATATACTAACTTGTTCATTTGCATGTGCCCTATAGAGTTCATGAATGTCAAAGTCTTCCAGATTCAGATGTAACTTCTCCTTACATAGTTCACAGGTAGTTACTGCTTCCAAAGAAGAACCTGTCAGGGAAGATCAGGGGGAAATTAACAAGTCAGTGTCAAATTGCAACAATCTAAAATGCAGGACATAATTACATAAGCATTGCAAACATTCATTCCTGGCTGTATTTCACAAAGCAAAGTTAGGGGAAAAAAAAAAAAAAAAAAGGCTTCTGGTGTAAAGGCAGTGAATATCTGCTACCATCAGAACTTAAACACCACAGAATATTTATCCTCTATCAAGCTTTAAGTATTTTGCTTCCTGTTCACTGAGGTGGGGGGGTAGGGAGAAAGAGAGAACAGTTACACCAGAAACAGTTTAGGAGCGGGTACAACAGAATTTATTTTTTTTTTAATTTTAAAATTCCTATCATTCTGCTACAGTCAGACTGGCTATAAGAAACTGAATGCATGAGGGGAGTGCAGGGAACAAACTTGCCAAAACTGGCAGTGCAGTTTGAAAGTACCCCACATTCTTCTGAAGTGTTATATTCTGTTTAACAGCTTAGAAGGTAATCTTAAAATTCTAATTCCAACAATGACATACACAGCTCTCATAAATAACCCCAAGGAAAGACTGTGGACACACATACAATCCAAAAGTGCCACAGTGGTTTTTGGTTTTATTTGCTTTGGTTTTGCATTTGTTTTATGTTCGTTTTTAAAAATATTTGTTTGTCCCTGACTATTCCTTTTTCAAATGTATGTCCTCATACTCGTTAGAGCAATCCTACTGGTAAACCTCCCCATGTAACCTGAAGCCTGTACTAATCTAGTATCTGCTTTACCTGAATTAATCTTGGACTGCAGCCATTTTTTCATGCACTCCTGGTGAACATACCGCAGACTTCCAGTGCATTTGCACGGCTCTATTAAATTGTTGTCAGTACTTGCAGAGGACATCTGACAGATTCTGCATAGGTCACCCTCTTCATCCTCAGAATCTTCTAAAAGCAAGCTGAATATGAAGGAATATCAACAAATACTGTGGCACATTTCACATCATATTTTTATAACATCTATTTCTGCTCTTGAACTGTTCTCAAATCTGTGAGGACTAAAAAACAAGTTTCTCTGAGGACAAAAGTGAGCCCGAAGGTAACAGTTCTAAGTTGCATTCTTCTCTGATTAAGGTTTTAATGTCAAGACTACAGAAAACCCTTGCATGCTAAGTCAAGCATATTTAATCATCTCACAACATACAAATTTACCTCTCTTTAATTTTCTGCAGTCTTTCTGGATCTCTTGAAGGTGGTACTTTGGACTTGTCACTTTCCTGTCCATCAGACTGACTCCAGCCAGAAGGAATAATATCTACAGTTATCATAAGATTGTCAGATAGACTGCTTCCTAATGTTGGAGGCACTGAAAAGCGAAAGAGAGAACCAGGCAGAATTCCAGAGCTTCTCCTACTGTGGGTTGAATCTGGTGGGGAGGCAGTAGCTGTAGGAATGCCAGATACTGCAGGTGTTGGTGGTCTGCTAACAGAAGCCCTAGGAGGGCCATCTGATGCTTCAAGAGAGGTCTCCTCACCTGACTCTCTTCTCCTCAAAACATGTTGTGATCTAGCTGCATCAGAGGTAGAGATTCTTGCAGACTCATCTCTTCCTTCTCTCCGTCTTCTGGAGAAGAGTGGTGTACATCTGTTTCTCAAAGATGATGACAACCAGGACCCTGTGCTCCTACTTTCAGAGTCTGGTCTGTAGCTTTCCCCATCTGAATCAGAGTTAAAACTCTGTGAAACTCCTGATAAACCCCATCTTCGTCTCAGAAAACTAAATCCCTGAGAAGCTTCAGATGTATGAAGTCCTGGAGCTTCAGCTGTTGCAGCTCCATTAGTGCTAGACAGAGTAGAAGCTTGAACTCCTTGGACAAGAGATGACTCTTCAGAGCCTAATGGCCTTGTCTGCAATGAATCTTGGCTAGATCTTCGAGAGAAAAATGTAGATGACATACTAGATGCTAAACGAGACAGCAACTGTCTAGTTGTGCGTCTTCCTTCACCGTCAGCTGCAGCATCGTTCAATGACCTCTGAGAAGATAAAACCCTTTCAGAACTACTTGAAGGAGTTTCGCCTCTAGTGGTAGAACGGGAAAATGCCGGGCATACGTTCCTCTGGGGAGACTCTATTTCATTTCTCCTTTGTCTTGAAGAATAGCTGGTCCTTGAAGATCTTATGTTAGAGTCTCTGTTGAAAAATGATGTCTGATGACCAGAAGGCAACTGGTGGTTCATGGATGCATTTAGCCTCAAAGCACTTAATGAGTTCTCTTTTGGTCTTGCTCCTTCTGCATATGTAGAGGCAGGCCTATCCTGAAAATCTGTTGCAAGAAAGCAGAGGAAAATAATACGTCAAGACATATCCTAATTATTATATTATGGCTATGTCCTAAGTGTCAGCAGGTAAATTCCAGAATACTATTAAGTTTAAATTAACATTTTATAATTCTATCATCAAACTGAAACCAGGACTGTTGTCAATCTCCTAAAACAATCTGGAATCATAAACCCCTAAAATCTTCACTTTATCAAGGTACAATTCACTGTCTTATACCAATGTGAAAATAGTGAACACTAGTCACCTGTCAGAAGCTAGGTGAGAACATCACTTAAATGTTAAACAAACGAACAAACAAACAACAAAAAGAAACAACCCACCAACCACAGTTTATAACTTAAAAGGTTTATTCTGCCTGTAGACTGAGGAAGACAGGAATACAGTAGAAACCAAAGCACCTTCACAAATGCATGCGTAAAACTAAACACATTCCCCATTTATTACAACAAACTATCCAAACTGCCCTCTGTATAAGACCATCAAGAACTGTGGTTAAAAACACTACTTGAAGGCAGCATAAAATTATTGACTTTGGATAGCAGAAATCAAATGGTATTTAAATTAAATGTACATCTCATTTTAGAGAATTTTCATTCTTTATTGGTTGGATATAAGGCAGAAGTACTTAACTCCTACTTAATGAATCAGTCTTTATTAGTAAGCTGTAATTTTCCTTGGGTACTCAGTATGCTGAGATTGAAAACAGAAAGACAGGGAACAGAATAAAGTCCTCATAATCCAAGAGAAAATAGTTAGCAGCCTACTAAACCTCTTGAACACATACAAATGTATGGGACCAGACAGAGTCCACCTGAGGGTAATGAAGGAGCTGGAGAAGTGCTCACTAAGGTACTTTCAAATACTTACCAGTAGCTCTAGCTAACCAGTGAGGTCCCAGCTGACAAGGTCAGCAAACATAATACCCATCTACACAAAGGGTAGGAAGAAGGATCCAGCAAATTACTGAGGATTATTGGTTACTGAGGGATGGTTGGACTGAATGATCCTGTAGGTCTTTTCCAAGCTGGGTGATTCTATGATTCCATGAAATTACAGGTCAGTCTGATTATCAGTGCCAGGAGAGGTCATGAAAGATCATCTACTGTGTCCAGTTCCAGGCTCCCCAGTTTACTATGATCAGGGCCTCAAGCATCTCCCTAATGATGAAAGGCTGAGAGACCTGGGCTTGTTCAGCCAAGAGAAGAGAAGGCTGGGAGAAGATCTGACCAGTGCTGATCAATATCTGAAGGGCATGGGTCAGGAGAATGGGGACAGGCTCTGCTCTGTGGTGCCAAGCAACAGGACAAGAGGCAACGGGCACAAACTCGAGCCTGGGGAGTTCCAAACAAACATAAAGAAATGATTCCTTACTGGGAGAATGACAGAGCATCAGAACAGGCTGCCCAGACAGGTTGTGGAATCTCATTCTCTGGAGATATTGAAGACCTGTCTGAACACTCTCCTGTGCAACCTACAACCTACTTTAGCAGGTCAGTGGACCGGAGAATCTTCAACTGCACAAATTCATATTGGTCCTAGTAGTTACTACTGAACAAACCTCCACTTTAACACTGTAGTATGTATTACTTATTTATGCACTTGTGTTGACAATGACATAGCAGTTTTCCTTAATAACCACTCAAGAAACCAAATAGAAGAGAGAATACGATATGTGTGCATTATGAAAATCTTTTCCTGAATCAAATAACACTTTTTACTATGATATGGAAAAAACAGATGAGATCTTAAAATGAACAATTAGAAAGGAGATTTACAATTGTGAATACAATAGTTTGTGATACAAACACTGTTACAATGGCAAGCACCGATACCATTTTCTTATGACTGAGTACATCTATACAAGCTATCTTAGCCAGTTGTATGGGAAATTGGTAATCACAGCCTGAACCTCTGATTAATCAGCTGAGGCAAGTGTGGGGTCAGCAACGGGAGCACAGGTCAGAGTAATTTAGCTGTGCTCCCGGAAGGGGTGGAGCTCAACTCCACCTCCTCTAGACCTCATTTAAGGGCTGACCACCACTAAAACAGCATCTCTTGGACACTGCTCCCTGGTGGAGATTGCCTCAGCATTTCCCAGCAAAGGCATCCATATCTGTGAGTTTTCCTTATAAATAACCTTTTGAATACCTGTTACCATCTTTGTACCATCCCACCTTACAGCCAGTACATGGAAGCTTTATTTAAAAGGGCATTTTAAGAATTAAATAATCTTAGTGTTTTGTTTGTTGTTTTTTTTAAAAAAAAGACTTCTGAGAACACAGGAAGAAAATGATAGGTATGCAGCCTATGTGTTTACGAGCTATAATTTCTACAATACGTACATGCTGAAGATGAAAAGTCACTGTTTCTGTAGCTATGATCCACCAGATTATTAAAGGACTGATCTGTTCTTCTTTCTAACTCTCTTCGCTCTCTCACTAGCTCAGTTCCCAGGGAACCAAACATCACAGATGAAGATCTAGGAATCCTACTATATCTCCAAGAGGAATCTAGAAAGAAACAAGAAAATAAATCCCATGGTTGGTTTGTTGTTTTTTTTTTAGTTGGTGTATAGGCATATATTATGGTTATTTTGTATTAAGAGTGATATGATAACACTAAGTTGATCAAGTGGCCAGCTATCAACAAAAAGCTAAGAATAAAGCTGCACTCTGCTGATGCTGGCAACTCGTTCAATCTTGCACTTAATTGTGAGAAGTACCTCAGTAGAAAAAAGTAATAAAACAGAAGTAAGATCTTGCCACGCAAAGACAACCCACCACTAAATAAGCTTCACAGCTAGGCAAAACAGCAGCTTCAGTCCTAATAAATGCTGCCAATCCATGCTGAAACTTCTTAAATGCTCCTATGACTGACCTTCCAGAAATATAAGTGAAGCTGAGACATACCTCTTAAGAACAGTGAAAAATGCTTTTCTTTCTCTTACCACAGAGACAACAGGTCAGTTTAAAGAGGTAGCTGTTGAAGCTGCTAGTGGAAAAATAAGATCACTCTGAAACAGTTCATACTTCAGCATTGGACAAAACCCATACCAAAAAATCCACCATTAATTTATTATACCATTAAATTTTAAATCCAAATTTAGGTCAACAGTTGAGCATCAAACAATCTGGAATTTGAAGGATGTTCTAGACCATAACAAGAAGTGTTAATAATGGTCATTTTGCTTACAAAGAGTAAGGAAGCATCTATAGTATAGGATTTTGAGCAAGGACTTATTAGCCTTTATTTGGATAGTCATATGATTCCATATGGGGATATAAAAATAAAATTCACCTCTATGCACAAGCATAATTTGGCTCTAACAGTTTGTTTCAAGATGTTCTAGAAATATTTTCAATATAAGTTTGCTGTTTATTTCCTGGCCATTAGGCTTCTGTTGGCAGACTGCTTTAATTATTCAAGTATCTGCTTAAATTATGTGTCCATGTATCACATACTTCTTCATAGCTTTAATGGAAATCTCAGCTCCTCCTGAAAGCATTCTTTATTTTTTTTTTTTTTTTACTTGGCCTGAAGAGTTGAAGAGCAAAATGAGACTGCTAAAAAAGGAAGGGGGGGGGAAGGAAAACACTTATTTCTTCTCTGACCCGTACCAACAACGGTCATGTTCCATGGCACTATACTTCTTGAAATACAGAGTACACAAGGATATTCCTTCTGCCGGTCCTTTACATGCACATAGGTCTACCAATACCATTTGACTCCTGAAATCAAAACAATCACATTCATTCTTTTCTTTAAACCTTAACCATTGAAGACAATCTGAGACATCAGCTTCAGTGCAAATGGAATTGGTACCATTTAAGTTGTGAGCACAAATAAGTTCTCAGAAAACCATACTAGCAGTGTTCTCACTGCTTTGGATACTCCCATAATCATGAAAATAAAATTCTATTGAGCATCAGCTTTCAATATTTAAGAATAATAGTAGCATAATATTTCAATGCAAGTACTTTAGAGCTTGGTAAATCTGGACCTTATTACCCTCAGACAATTCTCATGCAGCTCAGCTCAAGAATTCAACTTCTCACCTGAAAAGGCAGTCAAGCCATTACTTCTCACAGAAGAGGTAGATGTACAAGACAGCTTAGGTCGCTTTGAATGACTATCTTGCTGCTGGCTATGCAGTCTTGAATATGCTCCCTGAGTTCTTTCAGAATCATCATAACAACCAGATGTAAAATGAGAGGAGGAAGATGTAGACTGAAATGAAAATAAAAAAATTGAAGAAAAGATTACGGATACAGTATTTCAGGTTTACTTCTGATAGCCTAAGATACTGAAAAACTGCGTATGTAACAGAAGATTCACAAAACTAGTAAAAAAATTTTTTTTGAAGGTTCCTTCTATTTAACAGTATTATACGACCTGTGCTTATGCAGGTCTACCATCAAAAGTTGATTCTTACTACAATCAGCATTTATTTTTTTTTCCCACATTAAAAGACATTCCTGACCTCTAAGATGCCCTAACCATGTTCAAGCATAGATTTACAGATCTCAAGGCAAGCAGAATCGCAGAATGTCAGGGTTTAGAAGGGACCTTGAAACATCATCTAGTCTGCTCCCCCTGCCTGAGCAGGAACACCTAGATCAGGTCACACAGGAACACGTCCAGGCGGGTTTTGAATGTCTCCAGAGAACAAGGCGGCATAATTTTGTAGTTCAAAAATGATTCTAGTTTAACAAACTCTGCTTATCTTCTGCCAACTTAAAACACATTTAGCTAAGTAGCAGCTCTAGATTCTAGTAAGCCATTTAGTCCAGATACAGTTTGATTACATTAAGCTCAAGTACAACTGAAGGAGTTGTAAAAGTATACATTTTTTGAGGCATCTTATATACTCCACTGTGCTACTGAGAAGGAAAAAAAAAAAAAAAAACAAGAAAAAAAATGTTAGCCTTGAAAGCTATTATCTGGTTACTTGCAGCTAAATATTGATTTTTAAATATCAAAAACTTGAATTTAATCAGGTTGTTTGTCCCTCTCCCAGAAATAATCTGAAACTGAGCTCCTTAGCTGACCAAATGAATTATATTGTTTTGTTGTTTTTTGGTTTTTTTTTAAATGAAGCATAATGCCACTGCTTTTCACTTTCTACAACTAGGAACTATTCACCTTTCTCATCATAAAAAGACAGATGGTTAAGACACAGAAACTAACATCACAAACCAAACATAAAAACAGTTTGATGACCCCTCAAACCAGCGGTTTATCGTACAGATTATCTTTTAATCACTTGTTATTTTACAAGTTGAAGTCCAGGAATCTCAAGCAGCGTTCACTTAAATTTTTCTCTTAAGTTGTTCTAATGCATCTTAAAAGGAGAAAACAGAGTCACAGAATTGTAGGGGTTGGAAGGGACCTCTAGAGATCATCGAGTCCAACCCCCCTGCCAAAGCAGGCTCCCTACACCACGTCGCACAGGTAGGCGTCCAGGCGGGTCTTGAATATCTCCAGAGAAGGAGACTCCACCACCTCCCTGGGCAGCCTGTTCCAGTGCTCCGTCACCCTCACCGTAAAGAAGTTCTTGCGCACATTCGTGCGGAACTTCCTATGCTGGAGTTTCAGCCCATTGCCCCTAGTCCTGTCCCCACGCACTACTGAAAAGAGACCAGCCTCGCCACTATAGCTCCCACACTTCAGGTATTTATAAACCTGGATCAAGTCCCCTCTCAGCCTTCTTTTCTCAAGGCTAAACAGACCCAGTTCCCTAAGTCTCTCCTCATAGGGGAGATGGTCCAGGCCCTTCACCACCTTTGTGGCCCTCCGCTGGACTCTTTCCAAGAGATCCCTGTCTTTTTTGTACTGGGGAGCCCAGAACTGGACACAGTATTCCAGATGAGGCCTCACCAGGGCAGAGTAGAGGGGGAGGATCACCTCCCTCGACCTGCTGGCCACGCTCTTTTTAATGCCCCCCAGTATGCCATTGGCCTTTTTGGCTACAAGGGCACACTGCTGGCTCATGGCCAACCTGTCGTCCACCAGGACGCCCAGGTCCCTCTCAGCAGAGCTCCTCTCCAGCAGGTCTTCCCCCAGCCTGTACTGGTGCATGCAATTATTTCCTCCTAGGTGCAAGACTCTACACTTGCTTTTGTTAAACCTCATCCGGTTTCTTACTGCCCAGCTCTCCAGCCCGTCCAGGTCTCGCTGAATGACAGCACAGCCTTCAGGTGTGTCAGCCAATCATTCTGGAAAATGAAAACCTCATTCTGACAAACCTAGTGCTTGAGCTTAAATAAATACATAGGCCAACCCTAATCAGTTGCTTCAACTGTATATACAGCCATTTACTATGATTGCTTCTGAAGAATCCCATATAGCTTTTCCAACTACCTAACTTTTCTGAAAGTGCTTCTACCTTTTAAGTCACAGAATGAAAAAAAGACACATATTTAGGGAAGAAGTACACTCAGGTACCCATGTGTCCTCTATGTTTCAAAGTGAGAAGAACTTTCATTTGTTCGCTATCTTCCACAGCACCCCCCCTCAACCCCACTCCCAAATGTATTCATAACTCTTTCCGTTTCCCATCTTGAAGTTTAAAGTAGGCAGGCAGCAGGACTGGACGATGACACACTAGAGTCCAGAGGGACCTGGACAGACTTGAGAAGTGGACCCATGCCAGTTTCATGAAGTTCAATGAGGCCGAATGCAAAGTCCTGCACCTGGGTTGGGGCAATCCCAAGCACAGACATAGGTTGGGTGGAGAATGGCTTGAAAGCAGCCCTGAGGAGAAAAATTTGGGGGTGTCAGTTGATGAAAGATTCAACATGAGCTGGCAATGTTCCCTTGCAGCCCAGAAGGCCAACTGTATTGTGAGCTACATCAAGCAAAGTGTGACCAGCGGGTCAAGGGATGTGATTCTGCCCCTCTGCTCTGCTCCCATGAGACCTCCTTCTCCCTCCCGTCTCCCCCCCCGGAGTACTGCATCCAGTTCTGGAGCATCCAACACAAGAAGGACATGGAACTGTTGGAGCAGGCACGGAGGAGGGCCACAAAGATGATCAGAGGGCAGAAGCACCTACCCCTACCAGTACCTGAAGTGGCCTGCAGGAAAGTTGGGGAAGGACTTCTTATAAGGGTAGCGTAATGGTGTCACAGTGACAGACAGTATCTGTGACGAGCAGACATAAATAGGACAAGGGGAAATAGTTTTAAACTGCAAGAAGGTAGACTTAGATTAGATGTCAGGAAGAAATTCTTTACTGTACATTGGAACAAGTTGGCCAGCAAGGTTGTGAATGCAAACTCCCTGGAAACAATCAAAGCCAGGCTGGATGGGGCTGTGAGCAACCTGGTCTAGATGGATGATGTCCCTGCCTATAGCAGAGGGGTTGGAACTGGATGATCTTAAAGGTCTTCCAACCTAAACCATTCTATGGTTCTGTAATCTCTAAAGATCCCTCCCAACCAAACTACTCTGTTTTCTAGTATTTCTGCTGAAATTGTGAGCGTTCTATTTTGACTCTGCAGAGCATAAACACTTCAAAAAAGCAAATAACTTGAACTGTGGGGCTGTTAGGGCACAGTTTGAATGCCAGTTAAGACAAGTTGTTTAGGCCCAAGTCCCAGACCTCAGTCATGTGAGACTACAGCCTCTATTTTCTTTCACTAAACAGCATTTAAGAAAGTCTTACGTTACATATAAGGAACTGTGAAGTCTTCTAAAGCACATCTCCAAAACTATGAGCTTGATCAAATCTCAAAGCTGCTAACATCAAAAAAGCCACTACATGCTTGAAATAATCAATAAAACAAGTATAAATAATATTCATTTTGTCGTTTGTCAGACTATAACATTTATAAGATACTAATCACAACTCTTTTTAAATGGACATGTTAAATGAGCCACTCTCACTTTATTTCTTAACTAAGAGCAAAATTAATACACATTACTATTTTCATCCTTGAGTAATTCCTTAACAATGCCATCTTCTCATTTTCCCTCCATTCTGACACAATAAAGTGTATTAATCTAGAAACATTACAGTGAGCTTCCACTGGCAGATTTTTAGATTGAGAAGGTTACAGTAAAGCCCTACACTCTTTTAGAAAGTTATTAGATAATAAAAATTCTCACCAGTCTGTTTCTACTTCCCAAAAATCTTCCAGACCGTGGATGATCAAATGTCCCTGAGTAGTGAGTCGGAGAGGATGTTGTAAGCTTCCAAGGATTTTCACGAGTCTCTCTCTCTCCAATTCCCCAGTCTCCATCAGAACTACTCAATACATCGGATTCCTAAACAACAACATGGTTATCATATGCATTTTGTAACTCCAAATGAAGTCAATATCTTATTTGAATTTTGAAAACATAGGCAAGTGGTACTAGCAAATCTGGAAACCTTTCTCAAACAAACAAACAAACCAAGATACATCCAAGAAGAAACAATACAGGCTTAAAAGAAAACCCTTGGCAAAAGAAAGATTTTTTAAGAATTCCTTTCTAGTAAATATTACTTCATTAATGTCTTCACAGTTGATGTGAATAAAGCAGAGTTGAAATCTATGGTTTTAGGTGTAACGTAAACACTCCAGCAACAGGGCAGAATTAAGGACCTCAGATTTCAAGACAACAAGTCACCATCTTCCATTCACAAAAGCCATCTGTCTTGTCCTGGTCTTGACTTTCAATACAGGAAAGAAAATGGGAGGGGACTGCAAATTCTGAGCATACTAACTAATGTATTTTTTAAATAATAGGCATGATCTGTCCTTCTAAAATAGATGGACAAAAGATTTCAGCTATGCAGTCATGTTCCTAACAAAAAAGAAACAGAAGAACATGCTATGGCCCACTGCAGGGGAGCTGGACTAGCTGCTACTTAGATTCCTTGAAACCAAAACTACCATATATTTCTCTGAAATTACACAGCATCTTCTGAGTCCTTCCAGGACCAAAAATTTTAAGTGAGAACTGCTGACAGGTGCAGAAACAACAGAATAATATTTGAGCCAAACCATCCCCTGTTGATTCCAGGTGCCCCAAAATTACTTCTGAATTATTTTAATCTGTACTTGCCACAGTACTCTTTCAAAGTGAAAGCATCTGCACAGTATGGCTTCTCACTTTGGAGTACAGCTTCCCTGCCACATAAAAGCAACTTGGTTAGTGTTAAATATTGCACATGAAAGCAGGTCTCTATTACAGCCTCATCTGTTGTCAAATCTAGCTGCATTAACATACTAACATGACAGCATGATGTCAGTCTAAAGGTTCTCTTCTTACCCTGACAAAATGCAAAGGCAGTAAGTAGGTATTCCAAAACTATCATACTGTCAACTCAGAACTGCCATATATTCCCACACTTCCTGCATCTCTGTCCACACATGAAGTGTAATGTCCTGCACACACTGAAATGCAAATTTAATCCTCACCACTCACCAGAAAGTCACATTCTACACACATTAAGGACAACAGTAACTACAGTCAAAACAGATTCGCAGAATCCAACCACCCTTCTGTCAACAATCAGTTCATTTCTAAAAGAGCAGCTACGAACAAAAGCAGATAAGGATGTCAAAGCTAGAACTATGAAAAAAAACAAACAAACTTGCATTGGCCTGGTCATCAATTATATAATTATACAATTAATTATATTTCCTGTTCTTAAAGGCAAAGACCTGGCTGAGATTTTTCCATATATTACCCCATTCCCCTTTTTGAATCTGTGTCTTTGTGCCAACTTTACGGTTCTTCTCAGTGAGAAAGAAACACTAAATGAATTTACACTTCACAGAGAAAGTCAAAACACATTACCTGGTATCCAGAGTCTAATCTCCGTGATGAATCTCTTGCATTATATGCACCAGCTAAACTGTTTCCAGTTAGTGTTCTAGATCCTAGAGTAGAGCTGGAGGCCTGAACAGATATCCTTCGAGGAATTCTTGAGGGTTTAGACTCCATTCCTTGTACCCTGTAATAAAGGACACAGTGTTGTGGCTTTTTTCCCTTTCAGAAGCAGAGACCTAGATACAAAATATGCACAAGTGTTTTCTAAATGCAACATAAATATGACTCACGTACACAGACAAGTATTTAGACCAAGCTTTGGTCTGATCAAGCCTTGGGAAGATGGGAAATGAGTTTTTTCCCTGTGTTCTGTAACTCATCTTTACATCTCCCATTTCATGTTACAAAACTAGAAACGCAGAACTTTCTCATATTCTTAAGGCTACACTATATTCTCACTATTATATTACCAGTGGGACTCCCTGAAGAACTCCGCAGGAGTTGAATGGAAACAAAATGAGCCACAGAAAAAATCCTCAGATTAAATACATTTATAAATTAATTTTCTGTTAATGGGCTGTGTCTTGAATCTGAGAAGATGAACTAAGTACATGTGAAGACTACACTCAAACTCAAGTATTCAGAGTCAAAACCATGAAACATCACCTTCCCATTAAACAATTATACTCACAAACTATCTGCCTCAAAGAAATACTAAGTTTTCCAAGACAACTCCCATGAAAATCAATTTATAAAGGCAAAGTACATGTTGTCTGACATCATATAATAAGTTATCACAAGACTCTTGTAGGACAGACGAGGGCAATGACAGAGCCTTTATCTGAGAAATTGTCATGGTCTTGGCGAAGATTGCTAAGATCAAAATTAGGGTTATATAACATTTCCACCACAGCTATTTCCCTCAAATACTAGATGCCTTTTTCAGTTGTATCCCATTTCTTCATCAGAAGCTTCAGATTGTCTTTGAAGGGAAGCTTTGCCTTCACAGCCACTAACATTTGCTCCCAGAGGGTGGCAGCCCCATCTGTACATCTGCTAATCCCTCTGTCAATAGTTGGGTCTCTGGAAATGCCTCCTAGTTGATGAGCTACTATCTAAAGACAAGCTACTGGCCCCGCTGTCCCAGCAGCGAAGCAACCAAATAACAAGAGATGCGCTCTGGCACTGTATAAACTCCTTTCTTGTGCCTTGGATTTCAGTCATCTTCAGGGGTTGACGAACAGTAATAGAGACTTCCTCCTCATCACTCTCTTCTTCGTGCCTCTTAGCTTTTCCTTTTGCCTTTCTCGGCGCTGATCCAGACCTGTCACCTGGATCTTCTGCTGCCTCCTCCTCCGCTTCTTCTTCTCTGTGCTCCACATGATGTTATGATGTGGAACACCAATAGAAAAATTACGAAACCAAGAGTCGGGCTACTGAAGAACAAAATAACCATCAGGTAGATCAAGCTGCCAGAATTGAGGTGGCTCAAATAGACTTGAACTGGCAGAACAAGGGTGAATTATTTCTAGCTCAATGGGCCCATAAGACCTCAGGTCATCAAGGAAGAGACACAACATATAAGTGGGCCAGAGACCAAGGGGTGGACTTTACGGACATTATTGCACAGGTTATTCATGACTGTGAAACATGTGCCATCATTAAACAAGCCAAGAGAATGAAACCTCTCTGGGGGGAAGGGCAATGGCAAAAGTATAAATATGGGGAGGCGTGCCAGGTTGATTATATCACCTTGCCAGGATCTCGCAATGGTAAGTATTATGTACTTACCATGGTGGAGGCAACCACTGGGTAGCTCAAAACATACGAAGTACCCCATGCTACTGCCCAAAACACCATACTCGACAACAGCACGTTTGAGTAATTGTCAAACTTGTAAAAACAGTTGTATCAATAAGAATGCTCTGGACAGCATTTCACAGCCCAAAAGAATGCTGTCAATCATATGAGTTTAGAGAAATTCATTAGCAACAAATTCAGTAATCACAGAATCACAGAATGACCCGGGTTGGAAGGGACCTCGAGGGTCATGTAGTTCCAACCCCCCTGCCTGGCAGGGCCACAGAACTTCCACATTTACGAGATCAGGTTGCCCAGGGCCCCATCCAACCTGGCCTTGAACACCTCCAAGGACGGGGCATCCACAACCTCCCTGGGCAGCCTGTTCCAGGACCTAATCACTCTCCTAATAAAGAACTTCCCTAACATCCAACCTAAGTCTACCCTCTTTCAACTTAAATCCATTTCCCCTTGTCCTACTATTATCAACCCTTTTGAAGAGTTTACTCCCCTCCTGGATATAGGTTCCCTTCAGGCACTGAAAGGCTGCAACAAGGTCACCCCACAGCCTTCTTTTCCCCAGGCTGAACAAACCCATCTAAAGTAATCTAAAGCCACGCCACTTTCCATGGGTCGTCTGTGCAATAAAACATAAGAATCACATTTCTCCAAAGTTTTTGTAACATTAATGAAGATACTGTAATGATTGTTAATTTAAACTACAGTTATCTGCCATCATATGCACTGCAAGCCTAGTACAGGCCTGAAGCTACAGGAAGTGTGAAAAAGTAAATATTTGAGCTGCAAACTTTGAAACTAAATGAATCCCATGTCACAGCAATAGATACAAGGGTCTAAGTGCCACAGGACAACTGCTGCTCTTGAGATTTCACATCCAAAACACTGTTTGTCTAAGTTTTACATTGACACAAAACATAAAGGACAAGGCTAGAAGGGACAGGCAGACAGATTAAGTGATCCCATTTTTCTGACATGGAGCCTCAGAACAATCACTCTGGTTATGGATCATTCTGCTTCTGGATACATGTGGAACCTGGCAAATTAAATAACACAAGTCAGAGGCAGACAGACAGAAAATACGCAGAGGTTCCAGATAAAGAGGAAGGAAGCACCATACAGCAGGACTTAGCAGAGGCACATGCAATCCGCAGCCTGTATGTCGCCTGGCACAGCTCCGCCCTGCTGCCATCCCCCGCCCCACACCATCAGGACAGCAGTCCTGCCCAAACAAGGGGACAGGCCTGGCCCCCAAAGGTCACAACAACCACATATGAGTGTGCAATGAGCAATGTCTGAGCTAAAAACAGGACACAGGGAGGGCGCAGCTCAGTGGTGACTCAAGTTACAGCAAATAATTTTATGCGTTTGGATACTTAGGCTAAGCACAATCCATCAGATCTCGAAAATTATGCAGCCGTGCCTGCAGTTTGATGAAGGAATTTGAGAACAGGTTTCAAGATTGCCAGAAAGATCATCCATTTTTCAATATGTTTGCAATATACTGCATTCAAAAAAAGGGGGTGGCGGGGGAGGAGGTGGGGAGACACAGCAGGGAGAGGGAGTTGGTCATCCCCCTCTACTCAGCTCTAGTGAGGCCCCATCTGTAGTGCTGCGGCCAGGCCTAGGGTCCCCAGTACAGGAAGGACGTGGAGCTCCTGGAGAGGGTTCAGATGAGGGCCACTGAGATGACCAGAGGGCTGGAGAACCTCTCCTACGAGGAAAGGCTGAGGGAACTGGGTCTGTTTAGCTTGGAGAAGACTCTGGGGAGACCTCATCGTGGCCTTCCAATAAGCAGAAGGGGAACGGCTTTCGCACCCCGCGAGCCGCCCCCGGCAGCGGGATCACGGGGAGGCCGCCGACACGGCGCCAGGGCGGCGCGGGGCTCACCGCAGCGCGGGGCTCACCGCAGCGGGCCACGGAGGTTCACGCACCGGGACGGCGCCGAGCGGCTGCTCGCACCAAGCTGAAAGGCAGCGCGGAGCGCCCCGCTTCGATCCGTAACACGGCGGCTCCCCGCAGGGGTCGAGGCGCGGACGGCCCCGGCTGTCACAGCGCGACGCGGCCCAGGGAGGAGCGCGTCCATCAGCGGCGTCCGCAGAGAGAAGGGAGGAGGAGCCAGGCACGGCCCGACACAAAATGGTTTCCGCGAGCTCCGGCCCCACTCGGCACGCGGGGCAAGAGCTGGGCGGGACGGGGACTCCCTCCCCTCCTCGAGACCTACGGCTCGTACTCACTCTCACGGGCGCGGCCCTCACCACACCAGCATGGAAGATCCACCGGAGAGGCCGGACCCGACCCGCAAGCGCCCGAGCCGAGGTCACCGCCTCTACCCGCAACACAATGGCGCCGACGCTGCCCGCGCCCCGCCCATAGCCAGATCTCGCGAGAGCAGCGCAGACGGGGGGAGGTGTCGCGCTGCTCGCGAGGCGGCGCAGCCTCCGTTGTGTCCGTGCCGCCCTGCGCGTCTGCTGTCAGCTCGCAGCGGGGCTTTGTTGGGTGGCAGCCGCACGCTGAGTGCCTGCATGGCATTGCTGCGTCAGATCGAGGGTGTGAGAAGCGGCAGGTCAGCCGGTCTGTAGGAGAAAGAATAAAAACAAAAAGCAAACATCTCCCCTCCTTGTCACGGCAGGCGGCACGCGGAGCCCATGTGTGCACACCTAATAGCGCTGACGGGTCTGGGGCACGCAATAAGACCAGACAGGCTGGTTAGAAACTAGCCAGGTGGCGTCTCTAAATGGTGGGGACAAGCCTATGGTTAACAAACGCCTCGCTGCACTCTGTTTCCCGTTCGTGCATTTAAGTGTGTTTTTCCATATGTTTGGATCGTGGCTGATTTTGTTTCTTGATTCTCTCCTGTATGCGGCTGTGGAGCAGAATACTTGTGAGCTGGAGACAAAGGACAAAGGGCTGGAAAGAGCTGTAATGAAAAGGAAAAGAGAGGCAGCTCTGGTCTCTGTGTTCTTAGTTTTTAGGGTGGTTTTTTAGTGTGTTTGTTTTTGTTGAGGGACCTGTTGCCTTTTACCAGCATGCCAAAAAATGTTTATTGGATTCCGAATAATGCTGTCTATAGCTGCAAGAAGTAGGCTGCTGTTCTGACCAGTACAGTCTGTTTGGCAAATCCACCTCCAGGGAGGACAGCTGGGAATGAACTTAATGAATCATTCTGGTGGTAGCGGGGTGCCATTGTTTCTGGTTAGCAAACAGGAAGACCTCTGGAACTTGTTAAACCTTGTTAAACCTATATTCTTAAAGGAGAGGTTCTGCATAAATCAATTGCATCCACTAATCAAGTTAAATGATTGTCATGAATGTAGAGGGCAGAGCATAAAATCCTCCTGCAGCTAGAACGTGGCAACCATGTTCTAGATCATGGCAACCACTAAGCAAGTCAATTGTGCTATTCTTTTGAGAGGCAATGTTAAAGTTCAGAACTGTTCAGCCCAGTCTTACTGTCATCAGAAGAGGATTTTCTGGGGTGCTAAAAGAAAAATATATGTGTGTATATACATGATTCACTGCATTAGCTCTTCCCAGCACGATTCACAATCTGTATTACTTGATGGGTTATGCAATATCATTTTATTATCAGTCTATGAACTGTTTGTTGGTTGTACTTTTGTCAAAACTTAAGAAAAAAAGAATTACAGAAGAACCTGAACTCATAGTACTGCGTTTTCGTAAATCTGCAGAATGAATCAGAGAAGTTCTGGTAACAAATTTGTTCATTTATAAGTATACAATTTTGGGAAATTTTAAGACATAATAACCTGTATCACCTTATTGTACGAAAACTTTGTTATATTGTGATACATTGCTAAAACAGGTGGATCTCATGAGCCCAGCCTGTAATTTGTCTAAAGAAAAACATCAAAAACACCGGATTTTACTGCCTGGAGCCACAGCTGCCTGTGTAACAATGTGCTTATAAATAGTGAAGCAGCAGGTTCACGGTACTCGTTTCATCATGTTTTATTAACTGAAAGAAGGCCTCTTAAAAATTGAAAAGGTATTTAAGATTTGTTAGAAAATGTTTTATAGAGATGGATAGGTATTTTGTGTTTGTTGTTTTTACTGTAGTTACTATTCCTCGGCTTGTAATATCGTAAAAAGTGTTTTAGTACTCTTTGTTTACTGTTTACTTCTTTTAACTGCTCCAAGCCAGGAGGAATTGTAAAGCTTTATGAGGCACAGAATTCAACTCAATACATTGATCAAAATGCTTCTTTTAGTTTGTCTTCTCCGTATACTGGTACTCTCTTTCATTAAATTCTGTGGAGCAACTAGTCTTCTCCCTACAGACACAGCAAATATTAAGCAGACACATAAACACATAACAAAACAAGAAAACAAACAGAACTTACATATTCCTCAGTAAACAACAGGAAATACAACTTATCTTCTTATTTCTGATAGCTTTTAATATATACTTCAAACAAAATAAAATCCTTTATGCAGGTCCCCTCATTGTAAATAGACAGTAGATAGGAAGAATTCTTCACTTGAAAATACCTTTTTTTTTTTTTTTTTTAAATAGGTGGTATTAGTATTTGAACATAATGTAATATTTTAGAGAAAACAAAAAGCTCAGTATCTCATTGATATTCTTATCCAGGATGGTGTCTTCGGTTAGCTTGAATCTGAGGAAACACCTGATCTCTGTAGCTGGAGAAAATCCCAGGCTGCTGTTATGTTACTTAGACCGGGCAAGAGCAGAGGAAATTACTCCTTTAGGATGAAAATGTCTTTCCTGATTCTGGAGTAAAGGTGCTCCTTAACTCCATGGGATATAGGAGAATAGAGGCAGTTTTATTGTCTCTCATTGAATTTGCCACTAATGTAATAATAGGCACTACAGTTGTTTCCTAGAGTGTGATACAAGATGCTTGATGTTTGGTGAGAAAGCACCAGATAAACTCACTGGAGCAATACATCAGAAACAGCTGGTGACACACATCTCCAGTCTTCAATTCTTTATCTTTCTTTATGTTTTACAACTGACTTTTATTTGAAATGGTACAAAGTGATGCTAAAAGGTTTCTTTTCTTTCTCAGGTGCCTCTAAAGTCAAATGAGCACATAACAGTTTTTAATGCTTCAAATCTTCTTTCAAGAGTGTGCGATAGGTAACAAGCCTAAAATAGGCTTCTGTGTCCATCTTATTTTAATGAATTCCGTGCTTCTTATCATGGACTCAAGTGTTGTATGCAGCCCTGGTGACCAGGTCTAGCCTTTCCTTATGCACTCTCTTGCTCTTTGTATTCTGAATCACACTTGGTTGTGCTGACTTCCATTTAAACATTCTAATTTATTTTTATGTCTCCCAGTGGAACAGGCAGTTCATAGCATACAGATATTATGTGCTGACTTCCAGGATCTATTTGCCGGTTCTCTATATGAACCCAATACAACTTGTAAGTATTCAACAGCAGCAAATACTTTTTCATATGAGATAAACAAGTATAAAAATACTCAAGGATTATAATACACCTGCTCTCTGCACCCATTGCCTTTTGGGAAGGTGCTCAGCTTTGCTTTCCACAACCCAAACATTTCCTCATCATAGGAAGAGGGCATCTACAACCTAACTGGGCAACACTTTCCAGTATCTCACCACGCTTACAGGGCAGCATTTTTTCTTGACATCTAGCCTAAATCTGCCGTCTTCCAGTTTAAAACCATTTCCCCTGATGCTGTCACTACATGCCCTTACATGAAGTCCCTCCCCAAATTTCTTGTAGGCTCCTTCAGGTACTGGTAGTCTGCTGTATAGTCTTCTTTAAGCCTTCTCATCTCTAGGCTGAAGAGCCCCAGCTCTCAGTCCATCTCCGTAGGGTAGGAGATTCAGCCCTGTGATCATCTTTGTGGCCCTTCTCTGGACTTGCTCCAACAGCTCCATCATGTCCTTCTTGTGTTGTATGCTCCAGAACTGGATACAGAACTCCGGGGAGGGGGGAGGGAGGGGCTGGGGGTCTCATGAGAGCAGAGCAAAGGGGCAGAATCATCTTCCTGTAGTGTTTAGTATTGTGAAGTTCCAACTTTAGAAATGCCTATCATCCTGACTTCAGTTTGTTGTTGTTGTTGTTTTAAAGTTAAAAGTTAAAAGATTCAAATCCGTTTTAAATTCTACTATACCTTGAACACCTATCGTTTTCCTGAAATTGAGGTCTTCAGCTTTTGTGATTGTGTTCTAGATTGTTACTTGTTATCTAAAATATTGATACTCTAGTCCTCCTTATATGCTGGTTGGAAAGTGTAAGTATTTTCTCACCATGTCAGAATAACTGTTCCTCTTTATTTTAAATGGTAACGTGCTTGCTGTGTGTTGTCAAACAGATGCTTAGTTCTGCTTTAGAAATGGATTGGTAGTGCTGAATAACAAGGTCACTGCTACCAGGTTGGTCGAGCACGACCTCCCCTTGGTGAACCCATGCTGACTACTCCTGATAACCTCCTTCTCTTCCAATGGTCTGGAGATGGCATCCAGCACAAGCTGTTCTATCACCTTTCCAGGGGAAGAGGTGAGGCTGACTGGCCAATAATTACCCAGAAAAAGAATTTCCGTTGTAGCTTGCTATGTTGTGCTAATAGAATTTTGATTCTTCAGAATGAAAATTGCAAGTTCGTGTAAAATAACTCTCTATGTAGTAAAGATATTAAAAAAGAACTCCTGTGTAAAATGCAGTTAGTTTTGAGTTTATGTAAAAATATAGCAAAAAAAGTAAGGAGCGGGTTCTAGACACGTGAGTTATCAGCTACATAAATGCACTGGGAAATGTTAAGGCCGCTAGGTGGAGCTGCAAACAACATTGTTTTGGTGTAATTAGGTTCCACTCAGAACACGCTCTACCAAAAATGTAATCTCTCAGGAGGGGGTGGGAAAAGCAGTGGTACACTAACAAAATAAGAATGTCTCAAGAGTTTATCTTAATGTACAAATAATCAACATGTAAGAGAGAAGTTTCTATTTAAAGCATAATCTGCTCAGTGAGTCAATTGTGTAACCACATAATGTTATTTTTTTCTACATTTATTGCAGTACACAGGTCCCTCCCTGACACATCATGACTTTTGCCTTTGTTTCCTGTTATGACGGTTTATTAGCACCAGTGAAAAAGGTGACACCAGCTGGTGAAGTCAGAAAATTTGCTATAGCAAGAACTGCTATGGATGTAGCCTTTGTATTCCTCTTGTGGTGAAAATCTTTCTTGAGAGTAGCCCTTGCTCTAGAAAGCTGTACATTGGAGTAAGTGATTTTGTTGTAATGATTAACTGTATCTCAGTGATATATGAAGAGGAGTGAGACCACAAGGCAAGACAAAGCAAACCACCTCAATGCTACTGCTCTCTAACTGCTTTTTAATACACTGTTTTTTAATACCTGTTGAGAAATTGCTGTGTTGCAAGTTATTATTCAGCTTTGTGGTGTAATTTATGCATTCTTTCTGGATGCAATGTGAAAAGGACAAGGTCACCTCTTATCATCAGTGGAATGGCTGAATGTATATTCTGAGGATAAGTTACCTTCTTTTATTTTTGAGTATGTCCATTGTGTCTTTTAATAAATGCACTCCTTTTCTGCTAGGAAAGTAAGGCTTGCACCCACATAGCTGCAGGCAAGCTCTGGTTTCATTTGCTTGTATGACATTATAAATGTTCGATGTTCCTTTTACAATGTAGTAGTGACTTTTGATCTAGTTACAGTTGTGAAGGCTAATGTTATTTTCTTTTTGCCTTCTGGGTTCAATTGGTTGAAAATTAGTTGGCTTTGAAACATGTTGTGGGTTTTTGAACTTCAAGATCTTTGGTCTTTGCTCAGGCTATAGAAAGAGTTCAGCATATTGCTGAATGAGTAATATTGCCTGAAATTTAAATAACGTAGATCTGGCAAGGAAAATATTTGCATTGGCAGAAGAGTGTATTTAATTATGGATTATTGCTTGTCTGTGAAGTTAAAAACCCTAATTCAAATCTAGCTCCAGTGAGCAAAAAAAGGAGGTTATTTTTTAATGGTGACTACTTCTGTTTTCTGGGTAGACTTATAACGTCCTCATGGTAATATACTGAAGTTCCTGTGATAATAATACTGATATTATTCAATTTAGAAGGTGTCATTTAGCCTCTGCCTTGTCACTCGTACTAACATGCAGGGGAACGTCTTTATGGTAAGAGTGAGGGAGCTCTGGATCAGGTTGCCCAGAGAGGCAGTGGAGTCTTCTTCTATGGAGATATTCAGGACTCAACTGGGCACCTACCTGTGTGACCTGTTGTAGGGTACCTGCTTTAGCTGAGAGACTGGACTTGATGGTCTCTTCAGGTCCCTTCCAACCCCTGTGATTCTGTGACACAACAAGATTTTCCTGGCATGCCTCCATTTGTTCTGAGAATTAACACCAGAAAAAACATTCTTCCCAGAAATACTCTTGTTTCTGCCTGCCAGAATTCTGCCTTTATCCTTGCAGACAGGTTCCTCCTGCTGTCTTTCCAGTTAAGTTCACTTTCAACTCCTTTGCCATTTCCTGGTTAGGACCTTCCTTCAGTCTTGAAAAGGGAACAATTGTGTAAGACCAATTGTGTTATGTGTTCAAATCATAGAATCATAGAATTACCCAGGTTGGAAAAGACCTTGAAGATCATCAAGTCCAACCGCAGCCTAACCAGTACCCCATCTCTAAAAACACCTCTGCTAAATCATATCCCTGAGTACCACATCCAAACGGCTCTTAAACACATACAGGGATGGCGATTCAACCACCTCCCTGGAGAGCCCATTCCAGTACCTAACCATGTGTATCCCATTCCAGTACCTAACCACCCTTTCTGTAAAGAAGTTCTTTCTAATATCCAACCTAAACTTGCCCTGGCGCAACTTGAGGCCATTTCCCCTCGTCCTGTCACTTGTCACTAGTGAGAAGAGACCTGCCCCACTCTCACTGTAAGAACCTTTCAGGTACTGGCAGATGGCAATAAGGTCTCCCCTCAGCCTCCTCTTCCTCAGACTAAACAGCCCCAGCTTCCTTAGTCTCTCCTCGTAGGGCTGATTCTCCAAGCCCTTAACGAGCCTCGTTGCCCTTCTCTGGACCTGCTCCAGTACCTCCATGTCCTTCCTGTGCTGAGGTGCCCAAAACTGGACACAGTACTCGAGGTGAGGCCTCACCAATGCTGAGTACAGGGGCAGGATGACTTTCTTAGTCCTGCTCACCACACCATTCTTGATACAAGCCAGGATGCCGTTGGCCTTCTTGGCCACCTGGGCACACTGCTGGCTCATATTCAGCCAACTGTCCATCAGCACACCAAGGTCCCTTTCCGTCTGGGAGCTTTCCATCCACATTTCCCCAAGCCTGTAGGGTTGCCTGGGGTTGTTATGACCAAAATGCAGGACCCGACACTTGGCCCTATTGAAACTCATGCCGTTAACCTTGGCCCATTGATCAAGTCTATCCAGGTCCCTCTGTAGTGCCCTTCTCCCCTCAGGCAGATCAACACTCCCTCCCAGCTTGGTGTCATCTGCGAACTTACTGAGGGTGCACTCAGTCCCCTCATCCAAATCATCAATGAAGATGTTAAACAGAAGCGGCCCAAGCACCGAGCCCTGGGGGACGCCACTTGTGACCGGCCGCCAACTGGATTCCACTCCATTGACCACAACTCTCTGGGCTCGGCCATCCAACCAGTGCTTCACCCAGCAGAGCGTGCGCCCATCCAAATCACGGGCAGCCAGCTTCTCTACCAGAATGTTATGGGGGACAGTGTCAAAGGCCTTACTGAAGTCCAGGTAGACCACGTCGACAGCCTTAAAACTAAGCTTTGATGTTGGTGTAAAACTAAGCTAAGTGTTGGTGTAATATAAGCACTTACCTAAATACTAGTGATTTGGTAGAAATTTATTGTAAAAACAGAGGAGTGGATGTGCCTTGGCCTGATGGATGAACTGTAATGGAGGTTCTCAAAAGGAACAACTCTGTACTTCTTAGATCTTTGCTCAAGTAACAGCTCTAAATTTAGGTCCTTTTCAGTTGTGAGTACTCTGTAATCCAGGAAAGCAGGTCCTCATACTGCATGTTTTGGTAATGAAGACTAGTTACTGAATGTATCTGAAAGCTTAGTTTAAGAAAACACCTTTCGTGTAACAGACAAAGCTAGAAGCCTGTTCTCCTGAGAGGTATTTGTTTTCCTTAATCACCAAGAGCTCAGTATTTCATTAATCCTGTTCTTCAGCACCTGCAGCAAAGACTCAGCAGACAAGAGCCATCCTTGTGTCCAGCTCCTGCTGCACTGCCCCAGACTGATCAGCTCATATGCACAAGGAGGCCAAGCGGATATCATGTGTGCAGCTTTAGTTCTGTTTGCTTCTGAACTCATGGAGTCTGACTCTGCAGTCTTAACATGTTTTCATACAGCAACAAAACACGAGGCCAATGAAGATCTGAGTCTTGCGTGTTCCATCTGAGCACTGTGTTGATGGCTGCTCCTTTCCTCAGCTGTCTGCCCTTCGTTAATTCTCTGAATGAAAATATGTAATTTCCTATTCTACACATTTGTGGAATCATCTGTGCATCATCTGCAGTGGCCAGAAGGCAAAACCAAGGCTGGATGTGGGCTGGAGGCCATCAGTATGGCCTATCAGTATTCAGGGAAATGCTGCTGAATCTGAACCCTACAGATGTTTTGCTTCTTGGTCTTAAATATTTGTTTTCTTCATAATTCATTGAGTATTTCAGAAAAGAAGGTTGAATTCAGTATATTCAGGCTGACAGAATGCCAGGGGACCATAAAGATTATTTCTAACTTTGATATCTTATGAATGAATGTTGTTTGTCTGTGTTAATTTATATTTGGTAAATAAGTTTTTATGTTGAAATCTAAGAATGGATTTATTTATTTATTTATTTACTTATTTATTTTTAATATTTTCTCTGTTTATTTTAAATAATAATGTTGTGAGAAGCATCAGAGGAATCATTACTGGTAACTTCAAGGGTGGTTGTGAACCTTTTAAACGAACATGAAATGTTAAGAAGTCAAACCGATGATGGAGAAAATGCAGTCAAATTAAGAAATAACAGATGAGCAAGAATTCCTGAAAGAGGTAGAACAAACAGATGAAAAAAAAAAAAAAAAAAAAAAAAAAAAAAAAAAATGTACACCAGTATAGCATTACATGGAAGAGGAATGATTCTGATCTCTTCCACAATCTTGTAAATTATGTTTCTATGAAACAGTTTCTGGATGTTAGATGCAATTCCTTACTGACTTATGCAACTAAATTTGCAACAGATCTCTTCCTTAATGTTTCTGTCTGCAGTTTGGAAGGTGGAACTTAGGAGAACTTAGAACTGGAATCACAAGCTTATGATTTCAGGTCTTATCTACCCCGATCCTAATTTATAAAGAGAATGTCATTATTAGCAGTTTATAGATTTTAAAGAAATTACCAATTGTGAGGCAATGAAAAATAAAAGGTATAACTTCTAAGGATGTCTAATTTATCCTTGAATCTGTTTTCCCTGTCAAGAATAGTATAGTCAAGAAAAGAAAATGAAATACATTCATTGTCTGTTGGAAATCAGATCATGTCTTCCGTATTTCTTTCACTTAATGATTTATTTGGAAAAGTCATTATCCCAATGGCTGAATAGATGAGTCAGAGCACTTTGATGTATTGGATACTTTTTCTTAAATTACTCCACCAGATATTGTATCTGCCATATTTAATTGAATCAGTCAAGTTATCTGCAGTGATGAAATACCAGGTTAAGTCAAATCACTTTCTGAGAAGATGTAGTTAATAGCAAATTTTGTACTGAAAGATACTGGGAATTAATTTGACCACATTACATGTGTGTCTCAGACAAACGGTGTCTTGACCTACTTTTCTTTTTTTTTCTCTCTTTATGGACATGATTTTAGTAACACAATTCAATTCATTCACCAGGTTAGCTTTCTTGCAGTTACTGGTTTGTGTTACATATATATGCAGTTTATTTTATGGGTACATCATCAAGTTCTTAAAATATAAAAATGCGTTTACAATGTCTTTAGCAACATTACTTGTGAACACAATCAGCATGCGCTTTGAGAAGCAAGAAGCCTAGTAATACGAACTGCATAAGTGAACATTAGTTTGTGCCTCAAAACTAAACGCTTTGCACAAGCCAGAGATCCTTAGGAAACAAAAATTTGTTCACTTGTGTTTAAGAAATGGTATAAAATTACAGTTTTATTTCTATTGGGGTGTTGAAAGCATTGGAAAGAAATACTGCATTGTATCTTAAAATGCTAGAAATTACTTAGTGTAACTTTAAAGGTAGCCAACTAAAATGATATTATGAACAAACCTACTCAAACCTTCAACCTTAAGCTAATATACGTTTAGTAGATTATATATATATTATATATTATGTATATATATTATATATATATTATATTTAGCTCAAGTGAAACTTATTCTGTCAGTTTGTACACATATAACCTTTTAAGGTGCATACTGTATATCATAAGCAGTATGGAATGTCCTCTGCTTTGAAATTAAGTTCATGGCCAATTAAGACAGAGTAAGATGAACTTTTTTAAGAGTTCTTAATCCCTGCGACCTGACCAGATTTCAAGTTGACTAATTATGTTACTTAGTGTTTAGTTTTAGTTAAATGAGAGATGCCATCAATTCCTATCCTGAACAATTGTGTAGTTTTGATGTCTGCTATGTAATAGCTGCTGTACTCTCCTGAAAGCATTTCTTTTCACTTGTGGGTGTAATTACTGCAGATTCACACTAAATTTTGAGGTGGGCTTTTCTGAACCCTTGTGACAAAAACAGGGAAAAAGGAAAACACTTCTTTGGACAGAGAAAATGTGGCTTTGATTTTGGTCCCAAACAAAGAGAGCTTTGGGTAAAGCAATCCAATCAAGCTATCTGGTAAGCTATTCTGTGGAGTTACATCGGGAAGTGGAAATACTGCACGTATTTAAACAAAACCAAAAACAACACACACTTGATTTTTGGGAAGAAGATACATGGACTGGATTTGTAAGACTTAAGGGAGAAGAAATGCAAAAACAAAAAATGTTTTGGTTTGATGTATTTCTTTTGGTAATTTTATTTTGCTAATATGTTGATAGCACAGTGTGAGCTGTCATGCTAATAAAAGAATTTGTCAGTGCCTTAGTTGCTGACATTACTATTGTTGGAGATGGTAGGGTTATATTGAATCAAACAGAAACATTTTGGGATTTAGAATTATCTTCAAGCAACTTGAAGTTGAAAGCGCTCCAGTGCTTAGAGCAAAAGCCACTGGGTTAGAGTACAAAGCAGAGCTCTGTATTTTAACTATAAATGGAATGAGAATATTAGTATAGAGAAGACCTACTGATGATTGTACTTCTTTAAATCAACTTTTAGAAGTTTACAAGTGTAATTGTTTAGGATGATCTGATATTTGCTGTTATTACTACTTTAATACATCTACAAAAACACTTTATTCAGACATGGAGCTTGCAGGTGAGAAGATGTGAAGATGCTGACGTAGCTGGATGAAGATAAGACTGTAGTATGCGAGAGCACTAAAAGGACTTTGAGAGAATATGTCATACATTCTTCTGTCTTAGAAGAGCAGAAATAGTCTTTAATAGATGAGGGGTTAATAAAATTGTGAACATGTTATAGATGCTTTTGTCTCCTTCACAGAAAGAAGTGTGATATGAGGAGTATGATGATGATGATATTGTTTTAATAAGTGTATTCAGTAATTTGTGTGTAATATAGGGATGATGCAGAAGCTCATCAGGGAAGACTTCTGGGCTTTGATAGGAGGTGTTAAGTTGCAGACTAGATCCTTTGGAACTTCCTATTTTGGCCTTGTTCAGACCACCTGACCTCAACTCTATAATCTCTACAAACATTTAGAGCTGTTCCGTGGATTTATCTGCCTCAGGAACTTTGCAACGCATTATGAATCTGCCTACATACCCATTTTTTGCAGTTGAACAGCACTTGTTAATGGAAACAGCTTAAAGCGATGAACGTATCAATCCAGCTGCAGATCTTCTGCAGCTGTTTCATATATAACATAAACTTGTTTGTGTTTTTAAAGATTCCAAAAGATTTTTGTCATTTCAACCTCTTTCATTGCAGTATTGAGAGGCAGATCCTCCTTGACCATGCTAGGATAACAAAATAAAACCAGAGATGTAAGAGTATAAAGTCAGGCATATTAGGACACATTAACCTGTATAAATGGCCCTCAGAGAGTGAGAGTGAGACTTATGCGGTGCTGAAAGTATCTACAGTGAGAATTTATTTTTTTTTTAGAAGTTCTGAATGTAAAGTTTTAAAACACAGTTTGTCAAAAGTGGAATGACTTAGTAATGACTTTGTAAGAATTTAATGAAAATGGACTTTTATTTGTTTTTTGTGTTGAACGTTAAATGCTTCAGCCCTTTATCAGAGAAATGGTAAGTCATCCTTATCTTGCAAAAATGTGGGTTTTTTTTTCTTCTGAAGTTATTTCTTTACTAATCCTGTTTGCAAAAATCCGCCAACAGATTTTATAATAAAAACACATGCACTGTGAACCCTACTGCAGGACATTTGTTAGTGGAAGCATAACAGTACAGTTTCTAACCTCCAGTGAGTACATGTAGCCTTTCAGAGACCTTTCTTTTGGAGGTCTGACTGGAGCAGAGTACCTCACAGAGAAAGAACATGCAAATTATGCAGTGTTCCTTTGCTTGCTGATCCCAGAGTGTGGCTACACCAGCATCTGCACGGTCACCGGCGGAGGACTGTAAACCTGTGTTGCAAAGCCATGAATAGGAGTGGAAAGGAGAGGAACCTCTGAAACCACTTTGCTTTTGGAGAGACAGAAACAGCAAACTCCTCCTGCATAGCCCTATAGGAATTTTGGGCTTCACCTTCTGGATGTTTACATACATGCTGACCTTTTGGCACACGAGTAACGTGAGTAAAATCATACACATGTGAGCAGTTAGGCCTGTAGATGTGGAACTTGCTTTGTGTTCTCCCAGTTCACCAGTTAAGTTTATGAATGCAATGGTGGGTGAAACTATTGAAGAAATATTAATACGTTCAGTAAGCATCAAAAATTTGGAAGCCTCAAAAAATTGTGAAGGTTAACTACGTTTGCAATTAATTAACCTTAGGTCTCTTGTTTCTTTTGATTTCTTTTTAATATAGTATACATGATGAAGTTTGAATTTGCAATTTTTTAAAGTTGACAGTTACAGCTGTAATACAGTCACAGCAAACACAAATCAGGACTCTAGGAACACTTCTGATCTAATAGCTGATCAGTTGAAGTTCATCAGTAGCATCCTCTAGCAACAATTTTCTATAAATAATCTTACTAAAAGAATACTGTTAACATCATTTCAAAGCCTTAATAAGTTTTGTATTATTAAAACCAATCTATTTTTGATCAATGGAAAAACAATACTTTTAAAACAGATTTTGGGGTAATTGGGAAAGTACTCTGTAGCGACCCAAGGTCATTTAAAATTGTTTTCTGAAGGAAACATTAATATTCAGTGCAATTAGAGATATTAATATATTAGATTTTGACATCAAACGCATCCCAGTGGTTTCAATTTGGATTGCGGACTGAACTTTGTGAAGTAGTTATGTCTTCAGCTCTGTGGTTCTGTATTCAAGTGGATTAAAGTCTGTCCTGCTGAGCATTACAGGAAACAAGGATTCCGTAGCACTATCCAAACATACCTCTGTTTCTCACAAGGTACTACATACTTTGGCTTACAAATAGGAAAAAATATTTAGAATGGTTATTTAGAGTAGTGGCAATAAGAATAGATAATATAATTTACTTGAAGTGTTACAGGCAGATACGGAAAATGTATACATGAGGCAGTACATTTGAGAGTTACATAAATCCCAGTGCTTATTTCCCCTATTGTAGTATCCTGTTATGTAAGTGACAATATGATTGTCTTGAGCAAAACAGATATTTATTACTAGTCTGGGTATACAGTCATTCTTGTCCCACACTTTTTTTTTTTTCCCTAGGAACATTATTAAAAGATGTTGAGGTTAGAGAGGTACTGACCCAAACACGTACAGAGCTTGGCCTCAGAGTTCATTAAATATGGGTTAATAACATATTATAAGGAAATCATTGTCCTTATTACAGTTATTAGGTAGTTAGGAAAATTATAGCTTCAAAGGAATGCAGAGCATGGAGAACTCAGGACTAAATTATGCATTTGAACCTTAGGCCAGCTTTTACTGTTGAGACAGTTTGCTGCTAAGAGAAATTACGTGTCATTGAAATTAAATGCCTTTCTGAAGATGGAAGGTTCCAGTTTTTAATGAAATTACTGAGTGTGGTGCAGTGAAATGATTAAAACCTGTATTCCGGGAATGTGGCAGAGAAAAAAAAAATCAATAAACGCTAGCAAGGCTTTGCTGCCTGATGTGAATCCTGGGAATGAAATAAGCTAGTACAAAAATAATAATTAAAAACATATCAGCGCATTAATTTATTTAGTATGAGTCTCATGAGATGTCATCCTCTCTAATTTTTAGCACACATTTTACTGTATAATGAGCAGCTTTCTTTTCTTGTTTTTGTATTATGCAGCATTTTTGCCCTTCCCCCCAGTGTTCCTGCATCGCAATCATTGTGCTTGCACTTATTATGTTACAAATGACCGAGGTAAGGCTGACATTCTCATCGCATGCAAAAAAGAGCAAGGCTGCCAAGCTTCTTTTTTTCCCCCGCTAATGAAGCAGTTTTATGAAGTCTACCCATGTGTTAATACTAATGAAGATCCTCCACCACAATTAAAATCACAGCCACAGTGGCTCGAGAAAACAGAAAACAATGGCATCTTTCTGCTCGCGCATATTCCTTTATGCTGAGATGAGTTTTATTTAGGAATAGCATTCATTTTAAAATGTGTATTAACCGGGTAAAGGAAGCAAACGTTTCTGAGTTTTGTGATGTAGTTCTACATGGTTCATCCTGAACTAACTCGGGCGTTCGCTGTGCTACAGTGTAATCCTACATCGATGCTGTTAGGGTTTACAGAGCGCAGTTCTTGGCTCTCGAAGCGCACTTCAGCCCCAGCTGTTTGAGGTGATGCAAAAAGAAAGAAAAGGAAAAAAGAGGGTACCGTGTGTGCAAAGCCGCGGGTTGCTGCGGTGCAGCGCAGCCTCGCCTCACCCTCCTGCACAGTCGCCATGCTGAGGTTGGCTCAGGCCAGGATTGTAGTGTTTCGGTTTTTTCCTTTTTTTTATGCCCGTGCCAGCAGCCCGTAAATCTCAGCGCTTCCGCATCGCGGTGACTGCACTGCCCGCCTCGCCTCGCTGCTTCTGCTGGAATTAATCCTGTTCTCACAAAGTACAAAAGTTGGCCCTCGCTTCCGCTGGGATCTCCGATCCGCTCGGTTCCTTGGAAATGCCTTCTCGGCAATGCGGGACTCCTTCTCGCCCCAGTCGGCAGCCACGGCAGCAAGGCACGTCGCTCACTATTTCCTTTCCTTCCTACCCGAGCTTACCTGCAGCGAAGCAGCGGCCGCGGCCCTTCCTGCCGGCCGAGATCCATCCCGGGAGCGGGACGGCGGCGGCCCCATCGCCGCGGGCGGCGGGTCTCAGGGCGCGAACTTTTCCCGCAGGCGCAGAATGCCGGCGCGCGGCGGGGTCGGTCGGCGGCTCCGAAACGGCGGCTCGCGCCGCCTGACGCCCGCGGGTCGCGGTCCGCCGGGGCCGGAGCGAGGGGGGGCGGCTCTGCCCCTTTCCCGGCGTGTCGGCGGCAACTTTGATCGCGGCGGAGCGGAGCCGCGTCGCTGACGTCACTCTGGGCCGGCGGAGCCGCACCAACCGCGCGCAGGGAGCGGCCTCGCCCGGAGCGGCGGCACTGCGCGCCCCCGCGCGCGCCCCCGCCCCTTCCCGGGGCTGCGCGAAGCTCCCGGGAGCGTCGGGCAGGGGCCGCCTTCCGGCACGCGCGGCGGCGCCCGGGCAGCGGCAGAGCTCCGCCGGCCGCGAGGTGAGTGCGGACCGCGGGGCGGGGGCGTCGCGCTGGGGGGCGGCTCAGGGGGGAGCTCCGGGGCTCCGAGCCTCGAGCGGGGGCCGCCCGGCACCGAGTTCGGCCTCCGTCCGCGGCCGCCGCTCCGCCCGCCGGTGCGGGCCGTCCCTTTGTTGTGAGGAGCCGGGGCCCGGCGCCGGCGGTCGGGGCGCAGCGCGGCGTCTCGGGACGGAGCGGCCGCGGTCCCGCGCGAGTTTAAACTTTACCGGCGGCCCGTCCTTCAGCCGGCCCGGCCCGCTCGCGGCTCCGCCGGCGCGGCGCTGCACCCCCCCCCCCCTCCGCTCTGCCCTCTTCGCGTCCCGGCCTTCGCTCCGCTCTCCCCGGCCGGTCCGACTGTCAGCTCGGGGCCCGAGCCTGGCGGGGCGCGGAGCGGAGCGGCCGCGGAGGGAGCGCTGCGGGAAAGGAGGCGTCGCGCGGTCGGACGGGGCCAACGCGGAGCCCCGCGCTGCCGCCGCGGGTGCGCAGCCGTTGATCCCCCGGCGCGGCGACTCGGGGGCGGCGGGTGCGGGGCGGGCCGGGAGCGACGGCAGGCGGAACCTCCGCCGCGTCTTTTGTGCGCCCTGCTCCTCTCGGAGGGGCCGGGTGGCCGCGGCACCGGCCGGGCGCTGGAATTGTATCCCTTTGTGTATGTTACAATCTCCTCCATTTTTTCCTGCCCTCCAAACAACGAGCCTTTCGCCATCTTGGGCAAATCGGTATTCCCAAGTCTCTCCGTCTTTCTTAGGGGGAATAAGTGGAAATCCGGAAAGTCTTTTTGGATCCGACTCAAAGTTTAGGCAATGTTACGAGGATGGCGGTGACGTCATGTGAAGTTTAAGGGGATTTTTTTTCCAAGAGCGTGTGCTCTCCAAGCGCCCGTTGGGCCGGGAGCCGGCCGCGCGGTCCTGGCCGTGCTGTGGGGGAACAGCGGGAGCGGTCGGTGTCCGCGGTGCGGTAACCAGCAGGGAGATAGTCGTGCTTTTGCATTGTTCGCCCGTGCGCTCCCCCCATCCTGTCTATTTATTTATTTCTTTTACCGGAGTTCTTACGTTAAATAAAAAACCCTTCGGAGGTATGTGTTATCTGTGTGTACGGAAAGCAGGTATTTGGTGTGAGGTATACGTGGAGAACTCGGTCCAGAACCTTCCCCGAGGAGTAAACAGCTTCTATTTCGGATGAAGCATATGAGAGTAATGGAAATACAGTTGTCCCACTTTCATCAGGCACGTTTTTGGGGTGTGTTTGGAAGCAACGCCTTAAGCATATTGTTAAAGGGTTCCTCTTGAAAAGTCTCTGTGCTCCTTTCTTTCCCGGTCTCCAGTGTTGCCGACGCTATCTAATGGTGGTGCTGTGTACTTACTAAGCTAAATTCATTTACTTAAAAAAATCGCTTTTAGTACTGGCTCTCAGCTCTGTGTCAGCTGCTGTTTAAACAACAAAAGGCATTGTTCTTTTAATTTACTTCTCAAGTACGCTTTTTTCTTTAACATCTCTTAAAAGTTTCTCTGGTCGCATGGTAAGATTTACTACAACATTGGGCAGTTAGGAGGGAATACCTACTTGTTCTGTTGTTCCATTCTTTTTCCTACAGTTGCCTTACTTGCTGCATATTTACAGTTGCACTAATGAGAAGATGAAACTGTCTGTATTTAGGTTGCATTTCCATTGTCCTCAAGGTTGAGAAAAATGCTGATAGCTGTTAACACAGAAAGTAATAGGAATGCCTGTTAGTACATCAAGACTTTTTCTGACAAAGCTGATATTGAATTCTATGTGTAAAGTATCCAAAGGGCTGTGTTGGAGTAAGTGTCAGATTGCCTGGCTGTGTGCAGGGGTTCTTTAAATGCATTGGAAAGCACGATGGAATCGACTGTTTACCAGCTACGTGCATCTGAGGTGGATGAAATGTTTAAGTAGTTAAGAGCTCATCGAACAGATGGTTCTAAATTATACATGCAGCTGAGGTCTTAGAAGATTTGGTAGTTACAAACGGTGAGCAACAGTGGATAAGCAGTTTCAGACAACGGTAGTTACTGTATTTGAGGTCTCATACCTGTAGTAAACTGTTTGTGCATTTTTATTAAAGCGCTGCGAAAGCAATAGACTGCAGTGAGGAACTGGGCAGTGAGACCTTCTCAGGAGTGGCTCAAAGTCAGTTCTGAATGGCATAAAATAATTTTGTGACTAATGTTTACCAGTAATAGACTGGAATTGCTCTATTGGTATTTATCATCCTATTCCCCAGCCCCTCCAAACTAAGTACCAATGGACTCTTTTCCTTACAGTTTTGTATTGCCAGAAAAACAAACAAACAAAAACCCAAACAAGTTCTTTTAAGACTCATTCTTGTAGATTGTTGTAAGTCAATAAACTGAAAATACATTGTAAAATTATTTGAACAGGGTTAGGGGAAAGATAATAGGAACTTTTTAAATTTTGGGAGCAAGGTGTTGGTGAAAATAAGCAAAGACAGTTATCTCTTTAGGGGATAAAAAAATAAAACCAGCAAATAATCATATGTGATATGTGATATGGTTATTTGCTGGTTTTACTGACCTTGTGGCAAGGAGAAATCGCCATAAGACTGGCTTGTGTTTCTGAGACACAGAAAACTTGAATAAGGAGGTGATGGAAGTGTTTCTTTGTAGGTTCTGTTGTCTGTTCCTTTGTTTCCAAGTTTATTATAGAACTGCAGTGTGAAGGAGCAGATGTTTCAGAAAACATCCTGATGTGTTGCTGTTTCTTCTGGGAGTGTGTAACTGTTACTTCGGATGCATCAACTTGACAGCTGGTTGATTTCGTGGGGCTGCTAAGAAGCCATTAGTGGTGTCATTGAATTGAAACAGAACAGTCACTGCTGCTTGAACTGCAATTCTTAAAGTCTTCCTTGCTACTTCTGCGCTCCTGCAAGAAGTGGAAGATCACAGCTGCAAAGGGGGAGTTTGTACTCTGCCTCATCTCCCTGAATTGAGGATGAGGAGGTACTTGACTGCTTTTAGTTTTACAGTGTTTCAATGGCATATGGCATGTTTAGAACTATGATTGGAGTCATCGGGAGGTATAGATAGCACTGCCAAAAATGCTGTTTCCTACACACACCGAATACAGTAAGGGGATCCCACAGTTCAAGTTTCTTCACTGATGTTTTGTGTCCCTAATACAGGTTTCTTTAAAGACCCTTTACTTTCTTCTTGGTGCTAGGTAGGAATAAAAAGAACAAGCAACACACTAGAACCTGGCTGTTTTTGTCAGAGATCCAAGGCTGTATCCTGTAATAAGAGATGCAGGATTAAGATGTACTGTAATATAGAACAGTTTTTGTTGTGTTTGACAAATGGGATGGTGTTACTCTAATAGAAGATTATGGGAGAGTAGTACTCCGTATTTTCATCATTTAGTTATTTTGATGCAATGAGGTGTTCCCAGGTCAGTTTTCTCTGAAGTGAGGTTCTCTTTTACTACCACACATCCAATAAATGATGCCATGGCATGTTCTAAGCTACCTTGTGGTCTTAGGTTGCCATCAGAAGAGATACTGACATGGGCATCAAGGACAGCAGTGCTTGTTGTCATTGTTGAATTGGTCACTGTGAAGCATCCTGAACATTAACAGAATGGAATGTACGTCAGTCAGCCTGTTTAAAGAAATCTTGTAGTAGTGGTGCATGTAACATTGCGCAGAATCCGGAATGTAGGCATGTTGTTCTTTCTCACCTCACCAGAGCATTGAATGTGTTTTGTAAAAGAAGGTATAGTTAAATTTGTTTGTTTGTTTTACTGTTACATTTTAGATTAAAAATCAGTTTGTTGTGTTTTCAGAGTGCAGTGGTAGGACAGCAGTTCATTCATCTTTCATGTGATTGGTAGGGATTTTGTTGTTCTTGGGATCTGGGGCTGTAAACAAGACTGTTTGGTATTGGATTAGAGGAAGCAAATCCATCTCATTCGGTCCCTCACAATGTACCTACTCGGTTTTACAGAAGTAGTTTGAGTTATTGCTTCTCTGAGTTTCTGAGTACCACTGTGACGGTGACAATGCATTCGTTTCACAGCCATGCAGGCTGGGGTTCTGTCAGGGAGCAGTCTTTTAGAAGCTGATGGTAGAACTGAAAGAAAGGGTGTCTTCATGGCTGATCTGTGCTTTCACTGTTAGACGCTTTGAAAACTGAAACGCATGGATTGTTAATCAGAGTAATGCTGCTTCAGTACTGCAGCTGACTGCGCATTTAAAATTTGGAACTGTATTTCAATGTAATCTCTTCAGAATAGCCAAGAAAAGTAATGTACTTCTCAATCTTACCTTGAAAACGCGTGATTAAGAGACAAACTAAAAATGTAGAAGAGCATCTTATTCAATTAGCACACCACTTCTCATAGCAGCTGAGCTTTTACTTTTTTACTTTTCTACTGCCTCTAAATTTCCAGTTATATAATGCTCCAGTTTTGAGCCCTTCTTTGCCAAATAAATAAGGATTAAATAAAAAAAAAAACTGTGTTCTTTTAAAATTTGATAGTGGACTCCTTACTGAAAACAAAATTACCAAAGTTTACAGTGTCTTTCAATCTTTTTTTCTTTAAAAAAAGAGTTATTTCCCAAATTCTCATTTAACGAGACCAGCAGGTGATGAAAAGACTCTCAATGAAGAGTTGTGTGCATTTGCAGTATTTTAATGCAGCAATAAGAAAAGGAGGACGCAGGGTTTTTCTCTTTTTACTTTAGTGGAATTATTTTATGCATTTTATGTAATTCCTAATAAAAATATTTTATCTTTCTGTGGGTGTTTTTCGATATCTGTGGAGAAAAGTCAATTATCGAAGAAAGAACAAATTTTAAACCTTATCTAATGTCAGGAGGTATCTCAGATGTAATCTCTGCAAGCTTGCAAACAAAACCAGACCATGCAAGTCAGTATCTGTTTTATTTTTTTCAGAAAAATAAACCGTTATCAGAAAAATGACCGTTATCATTAACTTAAGATCCCTCTCCTTTCCTTCCCACTTAAGGTACCAGGGCCTCCTGGCTGTCTTGCTTTCCCAGTGTGAAAGACGCATGATTTTTTGTTTTTCTGACTTGATTAAGGTCAGGCATTGTGAAGAGATGAATATGTTAAGCCTTGGTAGTTTGCGGAAAGAGGTTGCAGAGACTTAACCGCCTGGGGGCATTGCATAAACTTTTCAGAGGCAAAGTGCTAGACCTGTAAAGGCACCATCTAAAAAAATTATCTACCTGATGAGGTAGTATTGTGAACAGTCCCACTGAAAGCAATGGGCTTTTAAATTTAAGAGCTAGTCTTGTGTATTTCACAGCATAAAACCTTGACAAAGATGGTCGATCTGGAAAACATATTGTGACTATTAGACAGTGTCATCTTCTTAGTCCCTCACACTGAACTCCCTCAGTATTTTCTTGTATAAGAGTAGTCTGGTTTGCTGATGATCCATCCGGAGTGTATAGGAGTCGTTGTGTGGGTTTTGCCCCATTTCTGTTCTTACACTTTTCCAGAAGCATGCACTCATTAATCATAGATGCTGCACTCCTGCTGAGGGCAGAGGGGTTCATCAAATTGGCAGTCAGTTTGGTGTAAAGGACGGTGTACTGAAGCTATTAACGTGCTGGGACATAAATAGATCTTAGGTCTTTATATGCAAACCCTGGAGGTTAATACTGTATAATTCAATGTCCTGTCTTTGTTTTTTATGATTGATGTTTTTAAATGCTTGCAGCTTGGTACAAGTCTTCTGGTAGGTCAGAGCCAAAAATGTAAAAGGCTGAAGTGAAAAAGCATTAGCAGAGGGACTTTGTTTTACTGCAGACATTTTCTTGTTTTTTTAATTTTCCACACTTACTTTTTGATGGGAGATAATCTTCATATTGCCTGAGCTGCTATAGGGAAGTTCCAGAGATTGACAACACCTGCTGTGATAATGGACTTAATGCATAGAATGCCAATAGTTTGGTCCTTTTTGTTCTGAAGTTTACTGCTATATGTATCCTTAACAGAACTAACATGTAGAACAACCAAGAACTACTGTTTGTTTTGTGCAGGAATAATGCTGGGATTTGGGCTTAATGTGAATAGCTTGCATAGTCATAGTCTAAGAACTGCTGGTTATAGCAAGCACATTGTCATTTGCAAGCTATTAAAAACCATTCCAATCACAAATGGAGGCTGTGCTTGAGCTATAGTTTTTTCGTTTGTTTGTTTTGTTTGTTTTTTGTTTGCTTGTGTTTTTTTTGTTGTTTTTGTTTTTTTTTTGTTTTTTATTTGGTCTACCTGTGTTTAAATCTGGATGCTGCCAACACAGAGGCTGTAGGTTTTAGATAAACTTGCAAGATAGCACGGTCTCAATGTTAAATAATTAATTCAACAAAATGCTGAATAAATTGATAAACTGCGAGCTTTGGGGAAGCAAAATGTAAGGGCCAGCAGTCACATCTTAATTACCAGTTGTTTGTATAAAGCAGCCTAACAACGTTATTGCAGCCAACTGTTGCAGTCCTTTGGTTCTTTTTGTTGTTGTGAATGAAAAGGTGCAGATTTATCCAAGGTTTCTTTGCTGAAACTAGTTGCTGCAGTATGCATTGTCTGCCCAGTCTTTGAGGAGGGAAACACAAATATGTTTTGTCTTCAACGTGAAGATACACAAACTTGTGGTGTAGTAAAATGGGAGGAAGAGTCAGCATGGGGGGAAAAATAATGGTTATGTTACAAATGAAAGTTCTTTTTACGGAGGTAGGATTCCATGTTGTTACACGCTTAGCAGTATCTTTCAGTGGTGATGGTTGTAAGCTAAGGTTTCTGTCTTAGTTTTATTGATTTTGCTGCTGCTGTTTTAGTTTTCGTTTTCCAAGTTAGAAATAAAGAGAACCGTTCCCTCTAGTTTGTACGCTTTGATAACTTTTCTGTACTTTACTTTCTTTAGTGACTGGAAAATTATATTAAGTCTTGTGTACGTTTTCTTTGTAAACATTCTTAGTTCCCATTGGAAGAGGCACTCCAAATTCTTGCTTCCATGCATCTTTTGAGCTTGTATGTTTAAAGTTTCTGCTTCATAAGGTATGCAGAAAGTTTTGCTGAAACAAGAAGGAAATAAATTCTTAATCCCTATGTGCTGAACCAGGAAGATGGGGAGTCTTTAAGGACTGCTCCTTGCTGTGTTAGTCAGTGAGTTAAAAGTATCTGGGGAAAGGCATACAAGCTAGGTTTTCAAGTTGTATAGGTTGGCTTAATAGAAGATATTGTTTTTCTTTGCAACTGTTTTTATTTATTTATTTATTTTAAGTAGTTCCAGCTCTTCTAAAATGGCTAAAGCATAAGAAACGCAAAGCAGTGTTTTTCTATCACATCTCTTATCACTTTTCATCCTTGGAGTAACCCTGAAGCATCTCACTGCTTGTTTTCAATGTCTGTGAAAGAGCTAGACCAGAGATACTTGCTGGGACTAAAGCACTGTAGCTTAGGAGAAAAGTCAGGCAGAAGAGCGGAGTGCTCAGTTGTTCCATCATACAGTACTTTTTAAAGAGCTTTCAAAGCAAAGAGAATTCCTCTAACTTTTTTCTTACCTAGTCTGATATTTCAGGTAATAGAATACCCATTTTGCCTGTTCCAGTGAAACTGAGGTAAGACTAAAGAAAAGTAAATAAATGTGTCTCTCTCTTTTCTTTTGCTTGTGGAAGCCCTGAATAGCAGTAGGGTAAGTATTAGTTGACTTTGATTCTTCCTCAGACAATGAAGGACAGCTGAAGTGTCTACCCTGAGAAAACTGAGAAAACCATGTTAAAGAGCTGTTATCCCAAATAAAGTGCGAATGAAACAACTATGTGAGAAAAGGGAAGAAAGTTGAGATCCCTTGTCTTGTATAAAGACAGTGGAAGGGTGTAGATGACAGTGTTGTTAAACAGCACAAGGGTTATTTATTTATTTAACTTGTATGTAGAGGATTGTGTAGTAGTTACTACCGAATAAATAGAAATTGCAGCTATGTATTCCAGCAATTCTCAATCTTTCTGAAAACTTAGTAGAGAAAACACTCATTTTTGCAATTATACCTTGAATTTGTTGGAGAAAAAAATTTCAGTGAGAATGTAAGCCAAGTGAATGGGTATGGGACCACTTAATATGGATGATACAACTGCTGAGTCTTTGCATGGCGTGCTGGTGGTCTTCCCTTTGATAAGGGTGTTGTGCTGTTTCCTTTTTTTAAAAAACTTGCAGATAGCTGTCAAATAAGGATACTGAAGCATCTGTGTAATTTACTTGGTATTTAGTGCATACTAGAGGGCTCAGAGAGGTACATTTTAGAAAGCCAAGGAGGATTTATGGGAAGAATGTATTCCTAAATACAGCAGTTACTGTGGGCCCCTTACTGTTTTACACTCTGCTGTGATAGTATAGCATCATTACAATTGGAAAAGACTTTTAAGACCACTAAATCCAATCATCCACTTACCACCATTTTTGCCCACTAAACCATGTCTTTAATTACCTCATCTCCATGCTTCTTGAACATCTTCAGGGACAGTGACTCCACCACTCTTTTCAGAAGTTGTTCATAACATACAACCTGAGTCTTCCCTTGTGCAACGTGAGGCCATTACTGAGCCAAGTGAACATGAGTGGAAAGTATTGATTCCATGTTTAGCCTGGTTTAAAGGGTTAAATTCTAAGTCCTGTTTCTGATGACTATGAAAAAATGTCTTGATCATGCTGTGATCAGCAGTCAGACAGCGTGCTGGGAGGGAAAGACCTTATAAGATAAAACTAATGTTAATTGCACTAGTAGAATCATAGAATTCTAGTAATTTCTATCACTTAGAAAAAGGTTCCATTGTTTCCTTATGTAGGGAACTAAGAGGAACAGGTTATGCTTTTCTTTTCTTTTTTTGAGGGATGTGGCAATTTGGAATTTTTTATTTTTATTTTTTTGAGGTGTCATTTGCATACCAGCCGTTTTTTGGTTATCGTTAAGAAATACTGATGATTTTTTTACCCTGACAATTGTCAGTAAACTTTTTATGTTCACTATTATGATGTTGCAAACATAGAGTGGATTGCAAAGTTGACTGTGTTGATACAAGTGGTTTATACAAGGATGCATTTAAATGTAGCCAGTGGTGTTATTTATTTTGCAGTCACGAAGTTATATATTTGGAAAGCTCCATTAGTAGTTTTGAAGATTACTATCATAAAACCGGCGTGTAAGGGGGACAGCTACTCCTTTTCTTTAGTGTCCTTGCCTCTAAATGCTTTCTGTAATCACTGTAGTTTTAGTACCCTGCAAAGCACTTCGTATGTATGAGCAGTCATCTTCTGCGGTGATCTGCATTATGTGTTTTAGGAGAAATTGAAAGCACAGTTCAGTAGGATCTCCTCTGACGTGCCTGGAAAAGCTGAGTGACTTGTTTCTTGTTTTGCTTTGCAGAGATCAACAGAACTAGCCTTCATTCCTCTAATTTAATATAACTTGGACTGAGAGAAGGGTTAATTCTGCCGTGATTGTTTTTCCTGTTGCTTTCATCAGTGTAGGCAGCAATACAGAAAATTTGAGTGCTATTGTAGTTTGGTAATGTGTGTAGATCTTCATGTTCATTATATTGTGTGCACAGAATCTTATGTTTTAGTAGCCTCTTCCTGTTTTCTGTATATAATTTGGGCCATTCATAACTCTACAAATCATTCTTAGTTTTTGTTTTTTTTTTTTCTACAGGTGTTCGTGTAAGTTTTCAAGTGATAAATCAATGCCACATTTCAAATCTGTTTCTTTATAATGGTCAATTTGGACTGCTTTAGAAAGAGCTTGTCTGCAACTTGTGAGGGAGACATAGCACAGAGAAGGTGATTGGGAAACAGCATATCAGTATTTTTTGCTGAAAATGTCATGGGTATTTGTGAAATATAGTTTAACATGAACTCTGATTTTGGAAATACGGATACACAGTTTTCATAGTTGTTTAAGAATAATTTTTGAAGTTTACAGAATTGGTGCTTACAAGCAAAAGTTTAATTTTTAATATTAGCATTTAGTCAGCCTCAAGATGCATAGTGAGTCCTGTTTAAGTGTATTTTATACTGAGTGGTAGATAATGTTCTTAGCACCTAGCAGTAATAGAGGAGTATTTCAGAGAAGTTATGTATGTTATGTTCTGTTGCTTACATCGTCGGAACGCTAATGGCAGAAGGGAAGATCTGTGGATGGTGCTGTATGTGTGGTGATGTAGTACTGCGCTGAAAAGTTTCTCTGGCTTTGTAAGAAAGGCTGTTTGTTGGTTTGACCAATCGTCAGAGTTTTTCATGCATATTTCTTAATTTCAAGGAGGACAATTTAATTGGAGTAAAAAGGTTAACTAAATAAATGACTGGTACTTAAGTTGATTGAACACACTTGTGGAAGTACATTCACAAAATCAGTTAATACTCATTTTGTCAAGTCAAAACTGTTCAAAACTATATTGGTCCTGTGAAGGAAGAGGCATGAAAGATCTTTGATTTTGGCTCTTTAACCATCTTTTCACAAAGTTTGTTTGTTCTGCAGTTAGTGTGGTGATGGAGCATGTCTGTAATTTATCCCACTGGGGTGTCATCATTTAAGTTAGATACTACTTGTTTCTTGAAGATCTGTCCTAACAGTTATGGTGCTAATGGACAGAAAGGTGGAAAACTGACTCTAAAGTGTTGCCTTAGAAAGGAGAAGGAGCATAAGATTACTTTGTGTATATACTTGATTATGTAAGAAAATCTCAATTTTGCTATGATGTCACTAAATGCTTTATAGAGTTTCATTTACTGAAATTGGGATGTAAGAAGTTCCATTCTGATAAAATAGCACCCACGTGCAGATTAAGTTATGACCTCGTGTTAATTCTGACCTTTCAGAAAGTGTTTACAAATTGTGAGACCTATATGGATTTCTTTTTACTGGGTTGCCTGCCTTTATGATGGCTGGGCTGAGATATTCTTTTAATGAGTTTTACCACGATAAAAAAACGCTATGCTTATGAAAAGAAGAAAATGAACTGGAAGAGTTTCAGGGCACCAAGTGGCTGCTTGGTGTTGTTTTTCACTGACCAAATCAGGGTGATAGATGCACACAGTGATTGATTCTAAATAAATACTTGTAATTACTTAGTAATGTTGGAGTTTCAGCCACAGTCAAAATGGGAATTTGACACATTGCTGGGGAAAAAAACAAACAAACAAGGAGACTTCTAGGCCATCGTGTTACTTTGGGTCACCCTGTCGAGCAGAAGGAAAATCAAATAACGCTGGTAGGAATCATTAGTTGTGGAATGTCTTATATGTAAGATCACAGTAAGCAGGTGCGTTCATCTGTGACTGACATACAAGAAAGCTGTGCTGCCATCCAGTGAGACCTTGACAGGCTAGAGAGTTGGGCTGGGAAAAGCTGAATGAAATAGAACAAGGGCATGTATAGACTCTTGCATCTGGGCAGGAACAGCCCCAGGTAGAAGGATAGGTCAGGGACTGACCTGCTGGAGAGCAGGGTAGGGGAAAGGGACCTGGGGGTCCTGGTGGACAGCAGGATGGCTGTGAGCCAGCACTGGCCAATGGTGTCCTGGAGTGTATTAGAAGGATTATGGTTAGCGGGGCGAGAGAGATTCTCCTCCCCTTCCACTGAGGCCACATCTGGAGTATTATGTCCAGTTCTGGGCCCCTCAGTTCAAGAAGGGCAAGGAACTGCTTGAGAGAGTCCAGCACAGAAAGATGATACAGGGAGATGATGAAGCAGAACCCGCCTGGGACTTGTTCCTGTGTGACCTGATCCAGGTGTTCTTCCTCCAGCAGGGGGATTGCAGTGGATGGTCTTTTGAGGTCCCTCCCAATTCCTGACACTCCGTGATTCTTTGATCTTGGACTTATGGCCAAGTTCTGTCAACTCATACTTGAAATAAAGGCAATTGGTAGAAAACAAATTTCTATTTCAGATGTGATGGAAATAAAGTATTGGAACTGAAACTATCCACTGAAACAAAACTCAGTAGTTTGTTAATATAAAACATGTAGTGCTTTCCACATGATAACTGGTTAAATTACAGAATTGTCCTTGAAAGATGTGGTGAGGAAAATGACTGTGCATTTAAGATGACTGTATATGAATTAATATAGAGTGTTTCTGCCAATGATTCTAATGTAGTGTTTGAGAAATCTTTATGTATGTGATTTCTGAGCGGAGGATCTGTACCACAGTTCCTTTTCAAAAGATTCTTTTTGCTAAGTGTGTGGTTTAGGTGAACCTTCAATTTGAATTACTGTTGCTATTTATATTGTTGTTATAAATATCAGTCTGATCTTAGATAATTAGTGCATACAGAGTAATATATGTCATAATACAAAAATACATGTAAGTTTCAGATGACTGTAGAGATTATTATTACTTTATGAGGGACTGAACATAAGTCATCTCTGACTACTGGTTATTCACAGCATTATGTTGATCATCACTATTAGTCCTGTTGTTCATTCCTGGTTCACTACTGTGCTCTTTTTGCACTGAGTGTAAGATGTGTTCTTGCATAGGAAGTAGAATAATTTTTGGTAACATAACTTTTCAAACCTTACAGATTTTTCCCATATTCCTTCCTTTCTGGGTATCCGTGTAGTATCTGGTACATCATCTGTGAAGCTGTTAGATCTGCAACATGTGTAGATGTAGTGACCACCCTGGATGTTCTGTACTTGTTTCTCTTTTTTTCTGTCTCTAGAAAACTAATTCTTGGGAAGAAGATACTTTTTTTTTCTGTTGATTGAATGAATTCTTGGAACACCACAGGCACTCTTATTGATGCATGTAACTCTTTATTTAAGCCAGCAGGAGACACGGGGGAAAAATCCTTGTATGTTAAGTGCCGTAACCTATTGTTAGTTTCAGCGGAATGAAAAATAAATGGCGAAAAGCTGCTGGGCATGATGATCTCTGAAGATCCCTTCAAACTAAACTATTGTATTCTGATGATTACGGGAGGAAAATACTCAAAAAGAAACTGTCCATGAAAAGGCAGAGTTAGAGAGTGATGCATGGATCAAAGGAATCACGTAAAAATTGCTGTATTTTGGTTGTAGATGTGATTGAAGCGTTGTCCGATCAGAACCATTTTCTTCTGTGAGACAGTGGCCAAGTTTATCAGTAGTTGCTGAGAATATTTTAATTTGATCTCGGTTGCATTTGGTAACTCGAGACTGAGTAGCTCAGAAGAAACAGAGAGAAAACAAAAGCAATTTATGTTCTAAAACAAGAGCTCTCAGACAAGCTCTTCTGTAACAGTGCCAGATATGCATGAGTAAATGAATGGGAACTACATGTATGGCAGTGTATGTGTTTTTACATAGGAAGTGAGGTGAAGGATTTTATTGGATAATGAAATGAAGAATTTGATGCTTCTGCTCATATTTCGTTAGCTATTTTTAAGGAGTATTTTTTTACTTATCTCACCGAGCTTTTAATTTTATGATTTATGTTTATTTGTGTTTTGTAGTAGAGGTCACTTTTTGTGAAGCAACCTCGGCTGTTTAACTTCTTTTGTTTTCCTTCTGCCATATCAGTTGCCATGGGAGCAAAAGCATAACTAGGAAACCAGCAGGCAGCAACTAAGGTTGACTTAGTTTCTCTTTCTCCATCTCTTTTCATGGGAGCAGTTGTTTTTAGAGGGTAGGATAGTGTAAATACTTGTTAGTTTGGTGACTCTCCGTTACCTTTCGGTAACTCATCTGACTTGGAAAAAAGGGCACCTAAAAATGAGTTTTTTTGTTTAACTTCAGGAACAGGATGTGAATAGTCTGATCAGTGTTTCAGTAGAGAATGGAGTTGAAGAGCAGCTTTGTTTTAGGTTTTGGGAAAAGATTTTAGTGTTTGACATGTGTGTGGTTTCTTTAAAATAAATACATAAATTGTGTGTCTTTCCACAGAATCATAAAACCAACATTTTGGCTCTACTTGGTGCCTTCAGAAATGTTTACTCATGACTGAGAGACGTGGATTGCAAGTATAATTCCATTCAGGCCAAACTGCTTTCTCTGATGAAATATTTTTAAAATGGTTACATGCTATTTGTGTAAACAGACATTTGAACTATGGACTGTTTCAAGTCTTAAATGATGCTGGAGTGGGTTAACTTTTTCTTGGAGTACTGGCTATGTTGTGCAGTTGTGTAATTGCTAACCAAAATCACAAAGGTTTAAGTGAACTTGAAGCTTATGGACTGCTTGCTTTGATGCATTTGAATAGTTACTGTTGTATTTGAACACTTGCCTAATGGAGCTGCTTTGGAAAACATATCTAAATTTGTGTAGTGTGTAATAGGTCTTTCTGTGTATTAGCATATTTAAATATTTGGAGCAAAATTACAGAGAAATATTGTGCATGCTATAGCCACGACATAGCAATTTACAGATTAGAGGAAGAAATGAAAGTACATCTTTAAACAGGAGGAAAAAAAAGAGAAGAATTCCATATATACTCTCCAAGTATAAGATGTAGAGTTCTGAGTTTGTGTTACAAGTCTTGAAGTTCCAAGCCATCTGAGATAGCATGAGGTGCAGGCATGGAATGTTTAAAGAGAATTTTGATTGCCATGCAGCAGCATGTTAGAATTATATTTAAAGCAAACTTTTTATTTTTATGTACTTAAAACTCTTTAAGTTGAACTATGCCTGGGTGTTGCTTAATGATATTTTTAAAAACTGTCAGAAAAGTCTTCAGTGAAGGGCCAAACTTCAGGAATAAGCACAAGGTGAAGCTACTAGTGGAAGGTGTAGGCACATAAATGAATCATAAGTTGGCCAATGAGTTCTCTCGCTTCTTTGGAAAGTAATTCTGAGTCTAGTGCAGTAAATCAAACTTGCATGAAAAGTACCAATTTCTGTAAATTATGACTTAAAAAAACCCCACAAAACCAAAAACAACAGCAACAGAAAAGCAGTCAACTTGAGGGCTATGTTGTTTTCACTGTATTGAATGTACAATGCTGTTACAGTGAAGACTTAGGATATTGCAAGGAAGCGGCAACTAAATTCCAAGTAATGCGTTTGACTGGCGTAGTAAATATTAAGTGTTGAAACTACTTACATTCTTCCAATAGGCCTCGCAGTAGCTGAGGCATGGAGTGTGCACAGAGATGGCAGCTCCACCAGTTTCAAAGTTCAGGAGATTACCTATTGTTGCCAGTGCGAACTACTAGTACTTAAAAGCTTAGCTTTCTTGTGCGTAATAGCTCTTGGAAACGCAGGTGTTAAAATAGGAGTATCTCAGAATGTTACTGCCTATGACAATACTCGTAATAACAGATCGTGTTATTTTTAATGAGACAAACCTGAGTGTGTGTTATCTGTCAAATGCAGGCTTAACTATTAGTTTGGTGTTACCGTACATGGATATACTGTATTTAACTTATAAAAACAGGAATAATGATGCTATGAATTTGAAAGATTGTATATGATTTGAGTGTTGAAATATAAGTTCTTCTTCATTCACTATTTTAAATTGATTGCTTCCTTAGGAGAGGTTATATCGTATACTGATATTCCAACAATATTTAAAAAAAAACAAACAACTTTTTGGGTATTAGTTATTTGGAAAGCTATCTTATGTTGGTTAACCTAATTTACATACTTAGTTGAAGTGTACTTAGTGTAGATTAATATTTAGTTTATATACATTAGTAAAGTGATTCCTCCAGATCATAGATACACTTACTAAATAGGACATAGAAAAGTTAAGTGAAACTGATCCAGTGCAGGGCACTGTTACATGTCTGTGATGTGCTGCAGAGTGCTTGTTGAGATGTATGTACTGGCTCAGCGGTGGTTAAAATCTTTGGTTTTCTGCTTGCTCCCATGCTCTGTTTCAGTGCAGGAGATAAAGGCACTTGTTTACTTTCTTGTGTGCCTTATTTGAGGCCTTTATCTGCCAGAACTTGAACATTGTAAAGATCTCATGAAACTTTAATATGTGGAAATAAAGTTTTCCCCCAGATGTAGTGTAAATGTGAGTCAGATGTGTGTCCTACCTTCATACAGAAGTGTAGCCTAGTCATTCTTTTAAAGAACAAAAGGTGTAGAGTTATTTTGCGGCATCTCAGCCTTCAGTTAGTCCACATTTGGGCTCTGTGACTTCAGTAGTAACATTAATGCTATTCTAATAGCTTTATGAATTTGGGGATTTTTTTTGTCTTCAAACATGGTAGTTAACATTTTGTCAACAAAAATTATTCAGCCAGATTTTATCAGTCTGCTGTTCTAGTTAACTGGTACTTTGATTTTTACCTCACATATACTGAAAAACTTGAGCTTTAATTTTATTTTCCCCTTTCCCGGGCAGGTACCAGGTTTAGCACCTTGTTTTAACCCCTGACAACCTAAGAAAACCCAGCCTTTCCTAGAGATCATTATCAGAGATAACAGGAAAATAATGGTGTGTGTCTGCTTGTACAGTGAATATGGCATTTGAATTGCTTTATATGTAAAAGTGTGACTTCGATGTGTGCTCAGTATTCTCACTGTAGTTCTGACAGATGTCAGGTACCATCCCAATTAAAAAGCTAATTGTGGTGCATAGAGTGGTGGTATGAAGTGCTGCGGAATATTGGTTCTACGTAATGTAGATTTTAAAAACTCTTTAAATGTTATTGTCTTAGATCCGCATCCTCATAAGCCTGGGAGCTGCAGATTAGTTTGAATTTGCACTTTATTGTGAGTGGAGATTGATTTCAAATGCCTTTTGTGAGAGTAACAAATAATGTCCGGGGGAAAAAAAAAAAAAAAAAAAGACTTCTGCGGTGTTTCTGGCTAGTATGAATTACACACGGTGTTTCTTCTCTGAGTGCTTGTTGTCAATACATGTAAAACCCTACAATCACACTGGCTGTTCAGTTTGTCTGTGTGCTAGCCCAGTCCATGCAGTAACTTCTCTTTGCAGTTCATTTTCGGCCACAAGTGAAAGTAGGGTAGATGCTGGAAGCTAACTTCCTACAGTCACTGTGTTGAAAAGGATGCAGGGGTTCAGCATGCCAGCTGAGGAACTGGCAGACTTTCTGCTATTCCAGCTCTGCCTGTAGTAGTACTCTCATTCATTAGCACATGCATCTCCACCATGTCGCCGTCCTTGCCAAGAGGGTTGTTGAAGAACCTAATTTAGGGCAGCAGCAAAGACAAAGGACCATCATAGGAACACTTTGCTTGCAGGAGATTTTTTTTTGTTGGTGGTGCTGCGCAAAAATAGTGAAGTAACTACGAATCCATTGCTTGTGTCTTTGGCATTAAACCTTTTTGTGTATGTTATGTGGGTACTAGGGCTTATGTTTTCAGAATAAATATTAATGTATCAATATTTGTGATTTTTTTAATGTATTGCTGTTACTTAGCTTATATTACTTATATCTGTTAATGATAATTCCCAATATAAGTCTATCACACTTGGATTTGAGTGTTTTTCTTGTCTAACAGCATAAAACTGACAGAGTACGTGGTTCTTGTGGACAGAACTGGAGAGTAGATTCCATGAATTACTGAAGACGAAATCTGATATTACAAAGTTTTATGCAATACATGAAAGAAGTGCCACTCTGTTCTGTTTTGTATGACAGATGTTGGTGCAGGATAGGAGTTTATAACCTGGAAAGAAAATGCAAGAGCTGTTGTCTGTATTTAATTGTGTCTTCTGTCAGTTGGCCCACTGAAGAGTACATGTGTGTTTGCCGACCCTGGTGTTGTGGATGGTTGGAGGGTATTAGTCTCTCTAAGAAGAATATTCTGGCGTCTAATAGTAATTCAGTGCCTAAGGAAGATAATATCTTGCGTATGGGTTCACAAAGGTGTAAAAGATGATTTGTCATCCCTAACATACGTCTGTAGGTTAAACTTCTTTCCATTTCCTGGTTCTTTTATGGTTAAAACACTTCCTGTTGGTTTTCTTTTCATGTTGTGCCTGTAACATGTTCATACTGATACATAGTAACTGATACGATCCTAGCAGTATGTGAGACTGTTTCTGACAAAGATGATTGTCTTTTACTACTCCTCTGCCAGCTAAGGTTTTTAATGTTCTGTACAGCTGTTTGTTTGTTTGTTCTTTAAGTTTCTGTTAGTGACTTTCGAGCTCTGAAAATTAACATTGGGCTTCCCGCTTCAGGTCATGTAACTCCTTATGTTCTTTTCACATGTATCACACATCAGGAAAACAATTACAAGTAATCATAAAAGTATCTGACAAACCTGATTTCATTCTATGACAAGGTGACCCGCTTGGTGGATGAGGGTAAGGCTGTCGATGTGGTCTACCTGGACTTCAGTAAGGCCTTTGACACTGTCCCCCATAACATTCTCATGAAGAAGCTGGCTGCCTGTGGTCTGGACAGCTGTACGGTCTGCTGGGTGAAGCACTGGTTGGATGGCCGGGCCCAGAGAGTTGTGGTCAATGGAGTGGAATCCAGTTGGTGGCTGGTCACGAGCAGCATCCCCCAGGGCTCAGTGCTGGGACCACTTCTGTTTAACACCTTCATTGATCATCTTGAGGAGAGGATTGAGTGCACCCTCAGTAAGATTGCAGACGACACCAAGGTGGGAGGGAGTGTTGATCTGCCTGAGGGGAGAAGGGCACTACAGAGGGACCTGGATAGACTTGATCAATGGGCCAAGGTTAACGGCATGAGTTTCAATAGGGCCAAGTGTCGGGTCCTGCATTTTGGTCACAACAACCCCATTTTTATCTTCCACCGATCCTGATGTCAGGAACAACAGCTGTTGTATTCTCCCTTACTGTTCCTCTCTTCCATTTGTGCTGGTGTGACCATCACAGTTGTTAATCAGCATATTCCCACTGGCTAGAGAATGGCCTTGATATCAATATTCTTATCTGTCAGATATATGGAAGTGAAACGTGGTGGGTTATGTAGAACAGCTGACACCTTTTACTTATAAATGTGTTTGGCTTATCTATGTAAGTGCTGAGTCAGAGAAACTATGTCATGTTTGTGGAAAGTGGTAGTCAATGAAAACTAATTAAGTGATGTGAAAGCCCTTCAGCATTTTGAGATGGCCTTTGCTGAAAGTTCATTTTTTACAAGTCTTGACTCTTGCTTAAAAATCCTAATCATAACGTAGGCTTTCTTGTTTCTGCTGACACCATTGCTTTAATGCACCATAACAGTGAAAGGTCCCAAATAGGAAAGTTTCATGGCCTAACAGTTCCTAACATGCCAGCAGAGCTCTGATGAACCATACAGCTTTTGGTCTTTCAAGGAGAATTCTTAGAAGATCAGACTAGGAACATTGTCTAGTCAAGCTGTGTGAGATGGTCAGCAGTGTGAATAATAAAAAGAATGTTCGTTCCTTTTTCACTCTTAAACTTATCTAGATTTGAGTAAGAAGAAAACGATGTTACAAAGCAGCACGTTTCGTAGACAGTGTTTTACCTGAGTAAAGCAAAAAACATTGGGAAGCTTAATTTGTAACTGTACGAAACTAAATAGCCTATCAGGTTAGGAATTAACCTTTATGTGGCCTCTTGCACTGAGAGACAAGTTCCTCACATGGTTTATATATAAATGTTCAGCACTTGGAAATCAGTTTGTGTAGTTATGTCAGTATTAGAATTATTATTATTTTTCAAATATTTGAAAATGGTAAAACAAGCAAATTGAAATCATCAGGATGTAGAGGGGTAGATAACAATTCCGTGTCTAATAGGGAATGTCTGTAGAAGGTGTTTACTTGATCATTAACAGACAATCTTGTCTATGTTTATGTAAGTGGATCACTATGCCTGGAGAACTGAAAAAGAGAGAAGTCCCTGGCTGCGTAGGAAAAATACTTTAATAAAAGAATGAGGATGGGCTGCATCCCTCAGTCTTACAATTTATGACAGATTTATAGTCCTTGTGTGCAGTATTCCATCGGCTGGTGGACTAACTCCTTTGTTTTATCTACCAGAGGTATAGTCTGAGGACTAGGGAAAGATTATATATATATTGAGCTGGGGTCATTTGTATGTTTTTTAAGAGCCTATCATTGGTTTTCTTCTTCATCCATACTAAATTGGCCTCTGTTATTTACTGTTCTGTTGCCTTTCTTAGCAGACTGCGGTTTTCTCATGTATCCTATTAGTCAGTTGAGAATAGTCAAATGTTTTCTGTGGTAAACTCACCCTGCTGTGTTGTAGGCCTGCTAAATAGCCGCTTGTGGTTTGCAGATTCAGACAGCACATAAATGGGAGGTGGTTTAAAAAATGTTCAGTTTCTGAAACTTTATCATATATTCCCATGACTCTTACCTTGTCAGCTGTACCATCATGCTTTTTTTTTGTCTGATTTGTTTGCTCTATATCCCTATTTTGTACAAATTGGTTTTTCAGACTTCATCTAAGTTGATAAAAGTCATTTTGAAATTATTTCTAAAAACATTTGATTTCTCAATTTATTTCCCCCAAATTGTATATTTGAGGGGTAGTGCTTCTCTTTCTCTTCCTTTTGATTATTCAGAAGAAAGCATTGTGAAGTGTCTGATTGACATGTGCCAGACTTCAATAGGTATTAATGACTTTTCTGCTAAAACTTAAAAGTATGTATCTCATCCTCCATAATGAAGCTTGCTTCAATTTTCTCAAATATTTATCTAAGTTTTAAGGAGTAAGTGCCTCTATCTTATCAATCTTCTGTCTACTAAATTTTCAAGAAATACAAACTATTGTAATATATTAGCAGGGGTATTAAGGTTAGATTAAAATTCCTTTATGCTATTTTATCATTCTTTTATGAAATCAGACCTTTGTTTGCTTTCCCGTCACAGAAAACATCCAAAGTAGACGGGTCTTGAATTACTGATGAAACCTCATTAGTGAGAACTGAGATATTTCAGTTGTGTTGAGCTGATGATGGGAAACAGGAGAGTAAAAGAAGTATACAATCTCCTTCTGCAGGCATTCATTACCTTCTCTGTTTTTTTCCCCAATCTTGTAAATATTCAACTTTATCAGATCACATTCACTATTGATTTTAACTCAGTTTTTCACTTGATGTAGTATTTGTGTACCCAGGGCACCTATTTACTCTACTTTAGACACTAGCATGAAAACAAGTCTATTTTCTTTTAATCACAGTATTCTTTGGTATTAGATGCTTCTTGTGTTTCAAAAAGATAAATATAAAATGTGTGTAGTTTTTTTGTTGTTGTTGTTGTTTTTTAATGATTTATCTTAGAAAACAGAAATCTGGAATTTTTCCCTTTGTATTTTAATTTTATCCCAACTGTGGAAATTCTACTTGATCAGCTACAAATTCAGTTTTGAGTAAAGCAAGCATAAGGATGGACTCGAGAGTAAGTAGCAATCACAAATACGTTTGCAGTAATTGGTGTGGCACTTAGCTATTATAATTGATGTATGTATGCTGGTTATCCAGTTGCACAGCATTCTAGAAGTGTTGGCTGTAAGTCTTTAGAAACATTTGATAGGCAGCTCTAAATATATTAAGATAGTCAAAACCCAGAGCTGTCAAAAGGGCGTGCTGTTATTTCTACCTCTGATACTCAATGAAGACTATCTAATCCACTTTGATTGAGATTACCAAAATTCTTGCTTTTCCAAGTAGAAGTTTGAACGCTTTTTGAGGCAGCGCTGCTTTCAGCGAATTGGTATCATTTTCTATTATGCCTTACTTGGTTTTGTTCTGAGATGTTGCCAAAAGGGGCAGCTGCAGTCCTGGAGTTGCATCCCAACTCTCTTTTGCATTGGGCTTGTTCAGCTGCCAAGTGGAGTGTGGGGTGAATTGATCTGATGAAGGATGTCTCTCTGTGTGTAAACAGACTACAGGTTGCTTTACTGTAGTGTGTCTCAATCTGCATTACAGCTGGCCATCAGAAAGCTGTGTTTTGGCATTACTGTGCATGCAAGTGTACTCATACTAATTTAGGTAGTGTCAGAATGGACTGTTTGTCAGAAGAAATAGGATGAGAAGGAGAAGAGAAGTGTTTTCAAAATATTACGGTCAGTTAACATTTATAACTGAGTGTAAGAGTATTTCTGGAAGGTAAAGAATCTGGCTTATGAAAATGTGTGCGATGACTTTGGACAGCTAATGCTGGTACTTGCGATAAGTACAACTTGTGCATAGTCCTGAAGAAGAGGATTAGTTTTGAATTGGCTACCTTAGGGGCTGCCAATGATGGAAAGGCAGTAGTTACACAGCTGCTCTATTGGCTGAAGGAAAAAAGCAGGAAATTACTGAATATTTAACTTGCTTAACATGCTTATCTGTGTTGTGTGCTGCGAGAAAGTAGTTCCACTGTAAGTTTAGCTTAACCTTTTCTAAAAAGCAGCTAAGCAGTCAGTGGTAGTTGTAGTGCGAATTCAGGCTATTTATGGGAGCCTTCACTCTCAGAATCTATCAAGTGGTACGATCTATTTTGTTTTTGACCTTGATTTTTAGAAGCCAGATGCCTTGCTATGATTTCAGGCTGCTTTGTATAAACTGTACTCCATATTTATGGCAACCCAGTTTAAGGTCATAGGGTACAGACTCTGCAGGCTTTGTGGTGACTCCGTCCCTGCCCCCATGCATGTTTCTTACGTTGTCTTGCTTGATGTCCTTTGTGATATTAGTGCTATACCTTTTCCCTACCACTTCCTCATACATTTGCACATAATAGGCAAATTACTTATTAGGTTTTGGAATGTTAACCAAAAAATTACCATGCCACTTCCTGACAGCCTCTTTTTCTGACTTCAACCTGCAACTATTTGGTGGTTTTGAGTCATTTGGGAATGCCCAGGGTTGACGCTGACCTCATATCACCCTTCTGCAAGTCTTCTACTGAGGGACCAGAGCCCTGGATCCCATTCGGGACTTGTTCCAGGTCTTCAGGAAGGCTTGCATGCACTGTGGCTTTGTTAACTCAGCCTGCCTCCCCACCTAACCATGCTGGTCATGCATTGGAGTGGGTTGCTCATGGAGGTGGAGGAGTCCTTGTCTGTGGAGGGGTTTAGGAAATGTGTCAACATTGCATTAAGGAACATGGCTTAATGGCGGGGCTTTGTAGGTCATGGTTGTACTTGATAGTCTTGAAGGTGTTTTTCAACCTCGGTGATTCTATGATTTTATGAACTGTATTTGAACAGGCAGCAGATGGTTTTTTCTTCTATAATTACTGAAGGTGAACTGAAAAATGTATTGTGCTGTTTAAGGTTGGAGTTTAGTCAGTCTTTAGTGAAAGGAGGCTATGAAAATATGGCTGTACTCAGCTGAAGTGAATTTTACATTATACACTGCAGTAGTTTGTTCAGTAGGAAGCTCTGTTGAATGCTTCATGCAGTACAAAGTGACCTTACTTTCTACGTAGACTCATAGGATCTTATGGGACTTTTTGTGCTTCATGAAGGGTTCCAGTCACCCAAAAGCAATTTAAGTCTTCAAAAATTATTTTTAGTTTTAATTTTTCAGGTGCTGAGGGATATGATATGTGGTGCTCAGGGATATGGTTTAGCAGAGGGTTGTTAGAGTTCAGGTACTATGGTTAGGCTGCAGTTGGACTTGATCTTCAAGGTCTTTCCAACCTGGGCAATTCTATGATTTTATGATTCAGTGATTTGTGTGTATTTTGTACTGATATAGGGGTGCTTCTGAATTCTTGTATCATGAACAGAATTTGAAATGCTTGTGCCAAAGAAAATCAGCAATGCGAAAAATATTGCTTCCATATAAACAAAATTAGAAAAGTCTGTTGATTTCAGTGCGGTCACAATTCTGTTTGCATTTTAAGGCACAGAATCCTTTTTGCAGTTCAGTAAGCTTAAAATGGGCACATGTTTGAACATCTGATTACAACCCAAAAAGTATGATTGTACACAACTTGGTTTAAAGTATTCTTGTTGTAATGGATTCATATTTGGGAATGTGCAATAATTGCAGTGTTTTCAGTATACTGGAAATTAATTTTACAGCCTTCTTTTTTGAGAAATCTTAATCTTCTGTTTGATGTGGTTGTTTTTTTGTTTGTTTTTAATAAAAGTTACTTGATGACTGTGCTGATTGTTAATTGTTTTCTGTTTTGCAGCTCACAAAATAGCGATGTCACAGAACTGAACACATTTGTCACAGTAAGTATGCCACAGCATTAAGCATTCTGATAATTTTCTGGGACTCATCAATTATACATAGGGAAAAGGAAGATGTGTAGTGCCTGGTTCTACGTCTAGGTCCTGATTCAGCAAGGTGTGAAGTACTGGTTAAACTAAATCTCTTAGCTATTTAGTCCACATGTGTAATTATTTCTGTGACTCCAGTTTTACCATTGGGTAAGTCTTTAATCAGCACCATGATAGCACTGTAAGAGTGAGCGATTACTTTAATGTAGGATTGAAATATAAATTAGACAGTATTACACTATTTCAGTGTGCCTTGAGTAGTTTTGACATCTGACTTTGTTCAGTTTAGAGAGCATGTAGAATGAGTTGGGAGATTCTGCTAAAAGTTGTGATTCTGAAATCAGTTTTTGCAACTTGCAGAAATAATTTTGAATGCTCAGAGATTTCTTGTGTTATTTTGCAACATAAATGGCTATAGTTTTTTACTAATAGCTTATTGGACTATTAGTAAATGAAAAATTTTGCATTCATATTAATTTGCTTATTTTTTCAGGGTAAGGAAACAAAGTTCTGGTGTCTTAGTCATTTACTTTAGACAAACTTAATGGTGAAAACTAAAACAGATACAAAGAAATTTAAAGCCTCGCAAGCTAGGCATAGCTCCAAGGTATCACTTTCAGATACATCTCTGTACTGAAATGATTTTTCTTGTTTATGATTTTGGTTCTCATCAAGTGAACCACCAATTCCTCGAACACTTTCTATGACAATACATGCCGAAATTTAGTGAAAAGTTACTGCAAATTTACATTCAGTTATTAGATGTCAACTAACACGAGCCTTTATTGTATCCCAGAAAATACTGTACGGTACAGTGAGTCTTACATTTCAATAGTGACATGCATGTACTCATTCCAGATGTAACTTAACAGTGTGTAAATTGTAAATTTGCCCTGGCAATGTGGGAAAAAAGAAAATTCAATATTTTTAAAACATATATTAAAATAATTTTTAAGATTAGTTTTAAGAGGCTCAGGCTTTGGAAGTACTTCTTCAGGTATACAGTTCCACACGTCACCACATATGACTTGTATTTCTTTTGTATTTGGGAGAGTGTTAAGACCACCAACATTTGCTGGCTTCTGAGAGTCAACAAATTTATATGGAAAGAATAATTCTATTAAACAGGAGTAGACAAGTGATTTTTAAAGGTGGAAATGGAGTGAAACCTGTAATACAGTGTACTGAATGTTATTGTAGGGTATGCTAGTTTTAATGAAAAAGCTTTTTCTTCCTAAAAATTGAATCCAGTGATATCTTTGTTAACAGCAGTTTCTATATGGGGGTGAATTGAAGCTACCCTTATATTAGCATCATAGGTTGTTTTTGTTTTTGTTTTTTTCTTTTTTTTTTTTTTTTTTTTTTTTTTCCTTGAGGAGATTCAGCCCCACTGAAAATGTGGATATATGAATATCCATTAACAAACCTTTCTCGAGTTGAAAATTTGCCTCTGACTTTTCTGAACACTTTATTAGGACTTTTATTAGGGCTTTTTTGGCCTTAGTAGTTTAGAAGTTATTAGAAGTCTAGAGGCTGCTTGAAGAATTGTAAGGTATATAGCCATGGAATGAGAGCTGATAGTTGGCTGCAATGTATTTATTGCACTGGTGAACAGTTGAGATGAATACTGAACAAAAAAAGTGCCTTGGTGGAATGTAACCCACATGGAGATGAATGCTCCATAAAGGTTGAAGCTGTCATGCGTAGCATTTTTTCCTTCAACAGTGTGGCTGGGTAAGTATAGGAGGAATCTGTGCTTTTTCATCCGTTCTCCTGTAGTCTTCCAAAATTCTAAGGAAGTAGTAGATGTTTGTCTCTAAATAAGCTTATTTTGAAGGCTGATGCTTTGTACGTAAGTTGTTCTGAAAATAATAACCTCCTACTTATTTCTGTGTGAATTACAATGGGTACAAAGGTCACAGTAACACTATTTGATAGAGAAAATTTTCAGGTGAAAAAAACTTATTCAACGTAGTCATCACCATTAGGCATGTGTTTTACCAGCTATAGACAAGGGTCGGAAAGCTGCACTTTTAGAAACCTGCATCAATGGAGATGACCCACTGTTTTACAACTGCTGTGATGGCATTGTTGCTAGGAAAATACAGCCCATGCAGTCCATTTTTCATTGAGGAGCAGAATGTGCCAAAAATGGTCTATGTGTTGGGAGTGATGAGAGTCAAGATTCAGTGTGTTGTGCAGCCTTCAGTGTTCTGCTCCCCCCCCCCAGTGTGGGGCCTTGTGTTACTGCGTTGCAGGAGAAAGGTCATCTTCTGCTCTGCCCTGACTCTGGAAGTTGGAGCCTTCAGCTTAGTGATGTAGTGGTAAGAGCCGATGGTTTGTTTGGTTCCAGAAGTCCAGAAAGATCATCCCTTTCCTATCCCAGAATATGGCTGACATCACTTTACTTGCTGAAGGCTGCATCTTGAGCTTTTCTTCAATAGGGAATTCACATGTCACTGTTTCGTGGAATTCACATGTCACTGTTTCGTGGCCTGCTGTTCAGATTCCATCTTGTAGTAGTGACACCACATGTTGTTACCAGTTATGGTGTGATTGAGAAACTGTCACCTTTGGCCTCATGTTGATATAATAGATCCTGAAAAACTTGCTTATGGTGTTCTTTCTGTTCCTGTATGAGCACCTGTAGGATCCACCTGGTGCAATTTTTATGATGTTCCAACATTGCCACCATCATTTCCAATGCACTGAAGCTGATACTCAAACTCTATGCAAGATCCCGGTCGTAATTTGCTAGTTGAGGTAACTGAGATGATTGAGACATTCTTCATTTTGTGGGGTGACAACAGTGTATGGCTGTCCAAAATATGGCTTGTCTTTCACATCACTGTAGCTGCTGCTGAAACGTGCCACTCACTGCATCCTTGTGCTCACATCCACTGTTTGGTCTCCACAAACATTCAGCGAGCATCAGTGAATGTCAGTGGGTGTCATTTGCTCCGCATGGAGAAAATCAGTTGCACGCCTTTGCTTTATCCTCACTTCCATGTCAGGCACCATTTTGTGAGACTGCCCCTCTGCTGCTGTCTGAGGCACAGCAGCAAAATGTCAAGGGAATATCAGTGGGAAGGTTCAACCTCTACTGCTATCCACCAGCATCTACTTCTGATGTTGTGGGCCATCATAATAAAACAGGAGGTGTTACTTTTAGCACAGCCCTTATGCCAACTCAGTGTACCAATTTATTCTGCTCGTTTTATAGCAATTTGAGTGTATCGTCAGTTCACCCATACCCAGTAATTGTTCTCAGATGCCTTCTAAGAAGGCAGCTTAAGGATTTAAATACGTAGTTGTATTTATATTTTGTGTGTGTGTGTTTGTAAATACTTGAAGATGCAGAGAATTATTGTGAAAGTGCATTTGGTTATGAAAATGAAATCTCTGTATTTTTATTCCCCTAAAATAAGCTGTTCTCAGTGCTTATAGTAATGGCATTTGAGAAGTAGAAGTTTTTCCTTGGCAGTGTATGTTGGTACGTGTTTGGCAAGGTCTGAAAAAAATATCTACTTCTGTCATAAAACTAACATCTGTAGATTTAATTTAATTTAATGGCAATTAACATTTGACTGAGAAAGTAGGAGTAATGTGATATTCAGAGTTTTCTGTGCCTCAAGTAACTATACCAGGTTTAAGTAAAGGGTAGAAAGCAATTACATTTTTTTTTTTCCTTTTTTTTAAATAATTTTACAAACATGTTTCTCATTTAAAAAAATTGAAATAAAAGTAGCTTGTTACCAGTGGAGATTATGTTTTATGTTGCTGAAATATCTGCAGATACAGTTTTGAATTTCAGCAGGTGTAATTGTATGTACATGTGTATGCTTGTGTGTGGTTTTAGGTTTTGCTACCAAGGGAAAACCTCAAACTACAATTTACCAAAGAAAGGTGATGGAAGAAAAGCTACAAAATGAATGAGAATTCCAAAGAATGAACTCACTGGTGACATTTCTGTTTAGAATATGTGGGTTTATTGCAGTTTTTTGGAGTGCAATTTAAAATGAACACTAAACACCTCTGACATAATTTTTGGAAAAGATTCTAGCAAGTACTTAAATGCTAATGCTGAAAACCAGAATTAGTAATGGTTATGCTGAAAGAATTAAAAGGCAGATTCTGATTAAGTATTGTCATGATTAACATCTGTTAGGAGGAATGAGTGGTTTATTAAGCTTTACCATGCAGATGGCAACTGAGGGAGCTCAGTTGTGCACTGACTTCTTTTGTAGTATCACTGTATTGTTAAGACCTGCTGTGTTTCCTTGTAACAGAAGTACTAGTTTGCACAAAAAAAAGTTTGTTGTTTACAGTTGCTTCAGAAGTCTAAAAGCTGAGAGATCTTTCCAAGTAGAAATGATGAGTTTTCACTTTATCTGGACTTTCTTTCAGAAAGTGCTTTTCATATTTTAAAACAGAATCTGTTTAAGGGAGATTGGGAAATAATTATAATTCCTGTTTTTTTGTTGTTTTTTGTTGTTGTTTTGATTTCTGTTTTTGTTTGTTTGTTTATTTTCTTTTGTATTGCTAGGATTTTTGACAGAGAAAGAAAGTAGTAAACAGGCAGTAATATCATGGAGTTAAGTCAGTGCTTCCTAGCAGGGAATATATAATGGAAGACAGTTGCAGTTGTAAGACAGAGTGGTTTGGATTTCTAGCAGTGACTCCTGTTTTCCCACTGCTCATTTGTATCTTTAGTAAGACCTTTCCTAGTGCGGTGCTGTCCATCAGATTTGGCAATGTCTAAATACATTATTTTGACTGTTTCCTTTGCACTACCTCCTCTCAAAGGTGTGTTCCTCTGTTTTTCTCTTGGGCCAGCATCCCCCGATTTGGAACCTTTATCTTAAATTTGGACACAGCATGGTGCTCTTATTCATGTTTAACTCTTAGCTCCAACAATTAGGGAAGAATGAAGAATAGGTCTGTATTTGACCTGAGTCAAGTCTCTTACATACTATAGCATCTTTGCATTGTAGTTTGCCAACCCATTTTATCACTAGAAAAACTGAGCAATTAACTGGCGGTAATGAGGAGGGTGGAGGAAGTTGAGTTGCAGATGAGATAAGAAACACCTGAAATGTATATTGGTAGCAGCTGGAGAATGGAACGGTTTTTTGTTGGTTTTTCTTTTGAGTGAGAGATATGATATGAGAGTGTCAGGTAAATACCTGTAAGTCATAAAATAAACATTCTGGTTGTGTATCTATGTGTATCTGTTCCTAGCATTTCTAAGACAAGAACAAAAAGTAATGCCCAAATTGCTTCAGCCCTGTCCTGCTGCCTACCCTGGTTCTTCTGTGATTTAGCCAACGAAATTCTGGGGGACATTATTTTTGGATGATTAAAAGATATTTTTTTTCTGAGTGAGTTTAGAAATTGTTCTTGGCCTCAATTGAGTTTATGCTTTGAATATTAAAAGCAGTGTGAACAAAGGTGAACGGTGGGCAGAGTGCAGATAGATTGGCAGAGAAATAAAACATGCAATTTGAGTGGCGGATGCTATTATGTGACAGGTGTAGACAATAGACAATGGGAAGAAAGGATGTGAGTTAAAGTTAAGCCTGTGCAATATGTACTTTACTGGGATGATGATGTAAGTTGTCATGAAGTTGCTTACAAGCTTTGTCTAGTGCTCACATATTTTGCTACCATGTATTTACTGTATTGAAGATTCACATGGCAGTAGTGCACATCTAACACACGTGTGTGTGTGTGTGTGGAACAGTTTTACTGCAAAATCAGGCTGTGAATGTGGGGGTTTAGCAATGACTTAGAGAACCAACATCTACCAGAATTTCAAGACTCAAAAGATGCTAACAAGGAAGTACTTCTGCTAAAGTGGCATTCTGACAGGCCAACTGATAGGATGTATTTAGTGGATTTAGCATGATATAGTGGAGGGTTGTTAATTAGGGTCATTTGGTTAGTTTGTGGTTGGACTTGATGATCTTTAAGGTCTTTTCCAACCTGAGCAATTCTATGATCCTGTGTTCTTATGTTCTGTGGTGCGTGTGTGTGTAAATAAAGACATGAAAAGTCATTTTTATCTCTGGCTTTTTGTTCAAGTAAAGCAAAGATTCTCTTTCCTATTTTGTTCCAACTCTAACATGGCAATTTTTTTGATTAAAACTAGTTTGTATATAGGTTAGGAGATGTAGAGCTGATGTAGACAAATGTAGTTATGTTGATTTCAGTTAAACTGCGATAGTTTATTCTGCATGATGGTCTCATAAAGGGATCTTATTAGCTATGTTTTGTTTATTTGGGAAAATCTAATTTGAGGTTGTGTGCATGTATGTTGTGTAAACATACATTTTAAAATCGGATGCTTTTAAACTGATTTACATGTTCTGTTTGAATTTGTAGGATTTTCTTTTTAGTTTCTTCACAAGTAATTAAAGACAAGCACAACAACAGGGTGTATGATTTGGAGTTTAATATACTTGCACAATTCGGAGTAAGTAAAAATGGTACATTAGAGCAAGGCTTAAATGCACATCAGTGACTAAGCATGGGCTTAGAGCTTGTGGAAGGCTTACATGTGATCTGTTTCAGGTGTATTACAGGGGGATGTCAAGGTGAAAGCAGACTTGCAGAATGGTTGATACTCTGACTCTGAGGCTGTAAATGGCTCTGTGGCAGATGGAGTCTTTGTCAAGAAAGAGAAACGGCAGCTCTGGAAGATCATAGATGTTTTTGTTGAGCAGCTCAGCACAGCTGATTTGAAGCGTTCAGAATTTCCTCTTTTGTTTTTAATAAATTGTCCTCTACTTTTACTCTTTATGTCGATAAATAGTCGTCATTGTAATTCAGTACAATTTGTGGTATTCCATTAGAAAAAAGGATCAGCTTGCTTCATTACCAGATTTTAAATAAACTTTGCAGGTTGTGTGCATGGAGGCCTAATAATAGCTTTTCACTTAGCATATAGTAAAGACATACATGTGTGCGTATAACTGCTAGTATAGCAAACAATATTAAAATAGCATAGAAATTGTTAATTCTCTTGAATATGATTTTAAACCACAGAAAGAAATACAATAAACTGGACAGTGTTAAACTTCAGATTGTTTGTGTTTATTCTACATATGTGTGATTTATTTCAGTAAAATACAGATTTTTGCTCTGAATATTGAAGAAGCTATTTCTGGTTAGTTTGGAGAAGATAAATATGGTTTATAATTCAGTCTCTTGTGAATTGGCATGTTTCTTTGATAAATATTCATCTGTCTTTTAACACTGCACAGCATCTGATGCTGCATGCTTTTGCTGTGGTTTTGTCTGCATTCTAATCTTCACTTATATGTATGAGGTTGAGTATGTTTTCAGAGAATAATGATTCACTTTTATCTGTAGAGTAACTGGTTCTATACTGTCATTCCTATTAATTATGTTTGTGGTAAGTTATGAAGTTTGATATCGTATGGCATATGCCTGATAGCCTAGTGTAAACAGTTACATATCAGAATTACATTTCATACGTACAGTCGATGTGGATATCCTAGAATATCTTTGTTTTCTCAGTTACTCGTTTGAATAAAGACAGAGGAAATGTTAGAAGATATAATCTTCTTATGGTCTGTTGCAGGATGGATTCCTAATAGATGTATTGATCTCCCTTGAAGTAGAAGGAGCCTATAATGTCTTACAGGAAGAATGCTCAAGTGATCAGTTGACCTATGTTAAAGGCCAATAAGTCACCGTTCAGAGTGCAAGCATTACAATGCTATCACCTGACAGCAGTACTCTTTAGCCTACTTGACTAAACTATAGAAAGCAGCTACTCCCAGTACTTTGAAGGATCGAGGTTATTGGAATATCTCTTTCAGCCTGCAAATTATGCAGTATTTGCTCTTAAGGATAAACCCACTATAATTAACTGTGCCTTTGTCTATTTGAGATACAGCATATATGGCTTTTTTGCAGAAAGGCAAATGCTTTGTAATTGAAAGTGAAGTACTTTTGATAATATGTGATCCAAAATAGTCTTCATGTGTCTTTTTAGTAGAACATGATAATGCACATTTAAGAGTAATAAAGCTTCATATGACATGTACCTGGATGTACATATTATACAGTAGTATATCTTTAAAGATGACAGAAATCAGAGGAAAAATACAGCTAAGTTGTGTGCCTTCAGGTCTTGGTTACATAGGTGACTGTTAGTGAAAGTCTTATGCTTTCTATTACTTATCTTGTTTGTTATGTCAGCTAACCCAGTGATGTTCTTCCTGGGTTGCAAAGCGATGGTCTGATATGGCTGGTTTCAGAGGCACTTCTGCTCATTTGCTGATTTTCAGATGTTCAATCATTTCATTATTTCTCCTCAATTTTTCAGTATTCTCTTGTGCCTTTTTGAGTCTTTAAGCCTACAAGGGCTATTCCAGAGGAGCTCTTTATGCTACCTATGCAGTTTTCAGTATAATAACGGTGACTAATTGGCTATTTGTCTTTATGGAATTGGAGCTTTGGAGTGTTTACTGTTTTTCAACCTACCAAACAGGATGGCAAGTTGATTTTTTTTTTTTTTCATTTTTTTCATTAAATTTTTTTTTTTTTAGTTGTTGATATGACTTTGGAGCTTATTGAGAATAATGCTAACTTGGTAGGAGCATGTGGTATCCATATATTATTTGTATTATTTCAGTTAAAACACTGTAAAATGAGAAGAGTGAAATAAATCAGTGGACTACATACTAATTTACATAGTATTTGCGAAACAATTCTGATAATCTCGGAGCTAGTGGTGTGAACAGGTTGCTTTGTATGTGTGAAGTGTAAAGCAGCTTTTATCCATGGAACCAAAGTACCATAATAGTACCATCAGAGAAAAATGTCTTTTGTTGTGTTTTGATCTTTCTGTGGTCAGCTCTGAATAAATAATTGCATTCAGTATTCATCTCTTTTCACTAACTTGTTTTGCTTAACTGGTATGTACAATCTGTGCTTACATGCACTGTTGCTGAACTTGTTGGATTGTTTCACTTGTTTGCATGATAATTTTGCATGTTTGTGCAGAACTGTTGAATCTCTGTTCATGTCAGAATTCCAACTGATGTTCATGTTTAATCATTAGGAAAATGCAAAGGAAATTTTAAAACATGTGCTCCTCCATGTATTAATTGGTATACAGATCTAGCTGTGTTTCTCCATGTATTAATTGGTATACAGCTCTTGCTGCTCCAAGTGACACCTAGTTTGTATTAGATATTCCTGCAGTTTTACCTAGAAGTAAAACTCCTTTGTCTCTTTAGCATCCATTGATTTTTTCTTACAAGAGCACATTAACAGTGATGTTAGAACCCATGCAATTAGCATCTGTGCTTAGAAAAGAAAAAGAAAATAGAAATTTAAATTAGTAGTGCTAAAAACAGTATTAACAAAATACTTTATCGTATTGCTGTATGTGAAACAGGGAAGACAAAGTAGTGAAAGGTCGAGGAAAAATGAGAGAGAGAACAAATGATGCAAAAAGAAAATGACACTGAGGTCTTGGTTTAATACATATGTATTCCAGGTTGATGGCTGATTTCATTAGCAAATCTCATTGTTATGCAATGTCTGTTCTTCTGCAGCAAAATGAATATTGTATTCTCAGAGGCTCTGAGTATGTGTGATATTATGGTGATAAAAAAATTAAAGAATATATATTTTTAGCTACTTTTTCCCTATTAAAATTTACAAAAAATCCCTTCATGTTTTCAAGGTGATTTTACATTGCATTTTCTGAATAAACTTTTAATGGAAAATTTTAATGGAAAAACTGCAATTTTTACTCCCCCTTTTCTCTGTGCTTTTTTTTTTCCCCCCTCTGTTTGCAACCTATGCAATCTCTTCCTGAAAATCTTCAGTTTGACTAGGTAACAGTTAACAGTGAGTTTACCATATCAAAGATAAAAGCTTAAGGTAAGAATATTAGTCTCCATGATGCTTTTTTAAACAGCTGATACAAATATCAGCTATTATATTCAACACTGAAATAAGCATTATCTCAGTCAAATCACTTAAAGCTTGAGTCTTAACATTCTTCAGTATATTCCATTAACATACTAAATTGATAAACTGTGTTTACAGTAAGATGAATCAGCTTTGTTATGAAATGATATGTTCTGGACAACTGGATTCTTAAGATGGGCTTCACTTTCTTTAGCTAGTGAAATGCTCTATGCTTTAGTAAACACAATATGAAAACTAAGGGAACACTTGAGAAGAAGGCATTGGTGCAGGACAGTTAAAATGTACCAAGGTAATTAATTTGGATTTATTTATATTTTTTGCTCTTTCAGAATTTCTTCTGTACATTGACTTCGTGGGGTCAGAATCTAATAGAGAATGTATGAAATGCTAGTGGATTTTGAATACTTTAGTTCTGGGTAATGAGCCAGCATGAGGAAGGTTTTTGGACACTGTAGTAGCAGAAAGAATAGATGGCAGTTTCCTGGGTTTTCGTTTGAATGCCTTTTACATGCATTGAGGCAAATCTGCTTTTACTAGAATCTTTTTAGAGATAGGATTAACAATGGTATAACGTGTCTGTCTGTTTCTGAATGGTTGCTGTGTAGTACCTGCTGTGGTATTCCAATTCCAAGATACAGTTCTAGCATTGGAAATGTTAGATGTAGTGTCCATGTGTTTGGTAAATAATGAGAACAGAAGGATTCTTAAAATGAAGCTAAATCACAAGTAAGAGCAATGTATGTGACCTGAATGTAGAGGAGGTAGAACAAAGAGCAAGTTTCTACCCAACTCTTCCCCTTGAGAAGGGGAGTCTCTTTCTCTTCCTGACCTTTTCCTTTGGTAGGGCTATGTCCAGAGTAAGAATGAAGATTAGCATCACCTGTTGGCTTTGGAAAGATTGGTTAGGTTTTCTTGGTGGTGAGTGAGAAGCTAATTGAAATGAGATTATCTGATTCTTGCTGCATCTTGATTCAGATGTGGAGTACGATTTCAGCTGATGTTATGGTGTGTATTAATGGTACCTGGGAATGCTTTTTGTGCAGTAGCAGCTTTGGGATTAGATGGTACAGGGGCTTTTGAATGCAGACAGAATCTCTTAGGGAAACAGCGAAGGCTACTTAGGTGTGTGATTGTGTGAAGGGCTCTTCATAGTAAGACGTGCTTAAGGCTTTCAGTACAGGACAGGTGGAAGGAGGAAAGGTATTTTCCTGCCTTTTGTAGCTTGGTTGGGGATGATTTTTACTAACTTGTTTTCTTGAGGAAGAAAATAATTTAAAACTTGTGGCATCGCACTCCAGAAAACTATTTCTGAAAGTAATCAACTATCCTTATTGTCCTGTCATTTGTTTTAGTCACCTATGCAGCTAGTGTCAAAGGATTCCATCTAAAATTGTCAGAAGGGAAATACAGAACAATATGGTATGTGAAACTTTTAGAAGCTAGTTTATTGATTAAGTGCTGTACAGATATGAGTGCGAGAAGTTCCTGCTCTCCAAAGCCATTACTGCAGATTGTGTATATAGGTGATACCAGAATTTAGGTTTCATTTTTATATTCATAAATATGTATTATCTTTAGGATGTGTTGTGAAGTAATATGCAGTTCTTACTGCAGTTTTGATGTCTGGGGTGTGATGCAAAAGACAGTTCTCTGGAGGACACTGAAGATTTCATAGCAATTATGTGTTCTTCTCTCAGGCTGTTTAGAAGCAACAATCATGGCTTAAATGTTTTTCCTTTTCTTTATCACAGGATGAACTACGCCATTTTATAAATCATAATTTGTTTTAAAGTAGAACTACTACAGTGACACAGTTCTAGAGTTATAGATGGGACTAAATGTTTTCTTGGTTAGGTAATTACTGTTGGATAGAGTTTTGAGATGATTCTTGTGGAGGTACCATTAGCTTTTTAAAATCCCTTTGATGGGAGTCATAGCTTTCATGAAAGAATACATGCCTCTGCAAGAAGCTCTTAGTGTTTCTTAAAAGAAAAAAGTAGTATTCCCTTCATGTCCATGGAATGAATCTCCTTAGGCAGTGTTAGGAGTACCAATAAGAAAAACTTACCTTCTTGTTACTGTACTTAATGCTGTGTGTTTTTTGTTTGTTTGTTTTTCTTTTGTTTTTTAAATCAATATCTATCTCTGTAGCTAGAATGTGCTACATGGGGAAATATATATATGTGTGTGTGTGTGTGTGTGTGTGTGTGTAAATTTTAAAGCTCCTTGAAAGACAGTGTCTGTTCTGTTGGGCTTCACAGACTGGTGACGTGCACTTTTCTGAAGTCAGGTGCTAATGCATACTTAAGATGTACCTGGAGTGTTAATTTCTTATATCGTATGTTTCAGTATCCTACTAGACTTCTATAAGCGTGATAATTTGGTCATAGAGCTGAAGTGAGGACCGGTATTTCTGTGACCTACAACATTCTGGAGAACGAGAATTGTTTATTTGTCATTCTTGCTGGCTAATGGAGTTGCTGATGGATGTTCTGTATGTGTAGTTTCTGTATTAAAGCTGGAGTTCAGAAAGTAAATACAGACGGTGTTAGGCTGTTTCCTATGGCACGTTTTGTCTCCCTCTTCTCCACTGCTATCTCAAAGTTAAACAGTTGTTCCACTGTAAATGTTTTTTTGTGTGTGTTATGAGAAATATGCATTAAAATAATTTTAGAAAAGCTATCTTCTGAGAGGTAGTACTTGAGCATGCCGAACTACTGCACATGTAAGGCTCAAATTCATAGTGACTGATGTTTAATTTGCAGAGTTCTGGAAGGGATAGTTCCCCAATTGAGGCTTTAAAGTGATGCCTGAGTTTGAATTTCTATGCTTCCTTCAGAAGCACTGCATATAGTTCAACAAGACCACTTTCTTGTTGTCAAGTGCGTAACAAATAGCAAAACAGACAAAGCAAAATGCTGATAGTCTGATTTAATTTTGGGATTGTGTTCTCATTTTGTATTAGGAAATTGTGACTGTACTAATTAGATCTGCAACAAGCAGAGTTCATAAGTATACTGCTTTGGGTATTGCCTTGTTTGCAGAGATTACTGTTGGTAATATATCTTAGCTTATTTGGGAGATTGCGATGGCAAAGTAACTCCTTCACTGGCACAAGTTACTCTTCAGCAGCAGAGCTGGCAATTTATTCTCTTTTTCCAATAATGCTTTCTGTGGTCTTTTTTTTTCTTTTTTTCCTTCTCATAGTGTTCCTTGGTTAGCTCATGCTACCCTTGTGCTCTTACTTTGGGTAACATGGACAGTTTCAGTCACATCCACCTGCTGCATAATAAATTCATTCTATTTACTGCGTAAACGAGCTCTGTCTCCCGTTGGTTGGCTGAAGTTGCCTAGGTGTGGCGTGCCTTCTCTTTCACAGGCCTCCGGGTGAACTTCTGCATGCATTTTCTATATTGTTTTCTGGAGAGGATTGGTTTTGCTTTGGTTTTCATAGCACCTGTGCCCTCTACTGCAGTCTGTTTCTTTCTTCATTTATTTGAAAGGAGTTTGTTAGCTTAATGTTTTGGAAGGTTGTAGGTAGAGAGAAACGTGCTTAATTTTTGTGCAGAGGAAAACGGTGTTGGGCAGCTGAAAGTTGTCATTGAGTCATTCTTCTTTTAAAATTGTATTCAGATAGTTGATTTTGATAATTTACGAATGTTATCAGTAGGTGTTTTTTGAGATCAGTGCTTCAGGTTTGAATGGACTGATTAGAAATTGTTTTCTTATTTCGGTTGTTCCAGGTGTGATTCAGCAGCTTTTGTTGCCTATGTGCACATACACACAATTTAAAAGAAAAATAAAATGCTGCTTTTTCTTTGGTTTGGCTTAGAGAAAAATCCAGCAAGGTACAGAGCTGACAGCGATCTAACACTGTGGAAAGCATTTCTGTCGCGGGTCAGTTCGTATTACATTGGGATGCAGAGTCAACTCACGTGATATAAATACATCCGATACAGTTTTTATGAAGACCACATAGTTCAGCCCGGCCGGCTGATGGCGGTGTGAGCGAGCGAGCTCACTGCTGGTCGGAGTGCTCCACCTGCCTTTCAGTTTGTTTACCAGGAAATCAAGATGTGTAAACTGCAGGAAGTACTGTTTGACCCTCTCTGACAGTATCTCATTACAATAATTGCTAATCTCTGAGTAAGACAGCCATGTTTTGTGTGTAGCACAGAGGGAGGTTGTGGTAGGTTTTAGATGCTTCCTCAAATACAGCTCTGGAAATGCTTGCTTGAATTCTGTTTTCAGGGCGGCTTCTGACAACAGACATCTGCCGACCTTTGGGCTCAGAGCTCGAGCACAATAGCTCGTGTGCTTTCTTCCTTCTTGACTGAGGGGAAAAAAATACTACGGCTTGTTTTGGAGTCTTGTCACTGCTCTGTAGCGACAGGATAATGGCTACTTCCTGATTAAACTGCTCTCCACAGTAAGCTGTTAATGTTCTGTGTCTATTCTCCTGTAATGCCAGGATGTCGGTGCTTTTGTGTGCTCCCTGACCAACTTAATAGTTTGAAATGTTTAGAGATTGAGAAATAAATACATGGAGTTTTAAATATCTTTTTTTTTTTCTTTTTTTCTTTTCCCTAAGAAAGACATCTGCTGCTGTTTTGTAATGCTTATTTGGCAGTAGCTATAAGAAACTAAACCTGAATTGCATGAGTTTTTTGTTTGTTTTTTTTTTTTTTTTAATAAAGCATGAAAATGTATTTAGATATTGGGCAAGCAACTAGCATCAACTTTATGAAAAATTCTTTTGATTGCTCACTGGGTGAACTCGGTGACCAAAAATGTGCTCATATCATATATGTTCATAATTTACTTTTATCATAGAGAGAACTTTTCCAAATCTAATGTAAAGGTAGTTACCAAATAAAACTATCTTTTTTCACCTTTTCTTGAATTGATAAGACATGTTGTTTCTCTGGTTCTGAGAAATAAGGACTGTTTTCTTCAAGAAATTTCTCTGTGATGAGTACTGTGTGAGCAGAGGGCTGTGCTGGCTTTGTTTTGCTCTGGAGTGTTGATATAAGAGACTTCTTGTTGCAGAGTGACTTGCTGTTCACTTCTGGTCTTATTCAGTTAAATGAATCCAAAATCATTTTATAGTTGGTTTCAAATATTAATATCTTAATAGCATTGAATTTGAAATAGATGTTTTAGATACCATGAGAAACATTCTTTTAGTTCTGTACCAAAAGTAAACAAAAATGCGTGATCTTCTTGTTTTAAACAATGTTTGGAAAGGTACTAAGTCAAATTCTGCAGTTCCAGTTTGTTTGCATTAAAATACTATTGTGCATAGGTATGCACAGGTACAAGGGCTTTCTTGTCTGTCAGGGCATGCCATATGTTCTGCTCCCTCACTGCCTAGCTGCTTTCCTTCACACTTGACAGTTTTTTCCAGTGTCTTAGAATTCTGATGTAAAAATGTCCTGCTTGTTCTTACAAATCTCTTGGCATGCTTGGTCACTGTAGAAGCTCATGAACTCAGAGCTTGGTGTCTCACAACTGAAACTGTTGGCTCCAAGCTTCATGCCTGCTTCCTTAACAAAACCAACTTGCCATGGAACTGGAGGGACTTACCTTATGACTGCTGGGGCTGTTGTTGATGGTTTGCTTCTCCATGCAGGTGGGTTTTGTGAAGTGCAGGGGACAGCTTGGGTCCCAGGATGCAGCCGCTCCTGCTGTCCTTGTACAGCAACTGTGGGCCATGTGCACCTCTTATGCCATCCGCTTGAGGTGAATGCTGAGGGCAGCAGTTAGTTACTTTTGGCTTTCTTTTCCTACTTCAAAAGAAATGCAAGCTTACTTGTTAGTCGCTCCTGACTACAATGTCCCAAGTTGCTATTAGATTGTCTTTCTGCTTTGAAGGAATTGTTAATGAGAATACTTCATATCAATTTACCTTCAAGTACTTGCCAAGCTTTGCTAAGAAAACTGTGCCTCATACAGCTAAAATGATGTCCTGCGTTTTAACTAAGTATGCTTTTAATGGAGGAAAAGTTAATGTTAATAAGTGCCTTTGTTAGATGCCTGAAATCTAAGTATATATTCTCATGTGATTTTCTTTTTGTAGAGGATGTTTTACTGTCTTCTTTCTATTCCGTGTGTAGAGACAGAAATGCAGTCTGTCGGGTTTTCTGTTTCTAATCACTTCCTTTAAGTGTGTAAATAATATTGAAACACCAGATTGGCATCTGCATGATTTCTAAGAATAGTATTGTGAGTGGAGTTGACAAGGATGGTCTGCTGATGAAGTAATAGCTTCTGTGGCTTCTCTTGAAGCTCGGTTTTATTTCTTAAAAGTCCATTATTATTTCTGCTAGTTAGTTTCTTCAAGTAAATTCAGTGGATTTATTTTAGCTTAACTGTTCATGTTTATTTTGAGATCTTAGTGTCTTAAAGCTGGAAGAAACAATGAAAAAATAACATCATCAACAAAGATGTTTTGGAAATGAAGGTGCATTCCAGTGGTGGAGTGAGTTTAAACTGATGCATGGTGTAACACAGGGTACTTCCTCTTAGAACTGGTTCTGGGCTCCTGAAGAACCATATTTGTGTGGGTCAACATGAAAATGTGGATACCATTTCTCTGTTTTATCCTGGCTCCATCATTTATAAGGAAGGACTTGAATTTACAATCTTGTCCTTCCTGTTTCTTTGAGTACATGATGTATTTTGTAGTATGTGTAAGTAAGTGTAGGACTGCAGTGCAAAGTTATTCCATGCTCTGTGTCTTCATTCTCTGAAAGTCGAGTAAAGAACTGTCCCTGAAATTTGAGTAGGCTATTTGGACTTCTGTGAAGTTCACATACTCGAGTAGATACCTGGGTTTGCAGTTCAAAGCATCGTTTATTCTCAAAAGTAGTGAGTTGTGGAAGCCTGTTTCCTTTATCTTAGGCATTTGGTTTGCGTTCCTCTGCCATTTTCTAAACAGGAAGCACAATAATACCTGGTGGACAAAATATGTTTGCTTGTAGTGAGTTCTCTGGAAAGTTTTTGTCTAAGTGTGTTGGAACAGATGTGCTGGGCTTGACCATGTTAATGCTCATATTAATGCGTTCTGTCAGTCTTCAGAAATAGGAAGCAAGGTTCAGTTGCAGAAAACACTGGCAGCTTTTACACAGGCATGAGTTTTAACATTTTTGAGTTTTAGCAATGCAAAGATGAACCTGTGCTAGCTTCTGACGCAGGAAATTCATCAGGGCATTTCCTTTACAAGTTCTCCTTAAGCTTTGTTGTCTCTCTTGTAATCGCAGCTGAGTTGAGTTTGAGCTGGCATAGTAGTATGTCTTTTGAGCTGGAAGTGGAGGAGTTACATTACAGTTGCCCTGAGTTAGGGCATTGTGCAACAGAGCTAACTAAGTTTTTGGGCAATAAAAGGCAGAAACGTTGTGTTTCTGAGTAGTGTGAGTTCACGTGTAAGTATCATAAAAGAATGTTACCGGTTTAAACAAGACTTTTGTGATGGAGTGACTGGTATTGTATGAAGTACCACAATAAATTCACAAGGAAACTGTCAACAAACTTCTGAATAATTATGGAGATTTGCTAATCTCTAAATTCACTATGATGATTGTGTAATTTACTCAACAAGAGCTATAAGGCACTGTGCAATTTTGGTTTTCATTGCTGCTGTTACTACAGGGTGATGAATAAAATTAATCAGCTTTTAAAAAAACGATAAAAGAAAAAGGAAAAAAGGAAAAGTAGATACTGGGTTTCAGTTAAAAGAATTTTATTGACAGAGCGTGTTATGTTTTCCTTAATCTGAAGTAAGGTTTAATGGATATTTTGCTTCAAACACCCAATACCTATTTGAGTAATGCTTTATTCATACCTGCAATTAAAAAAACCCAAAACAACTCATGAAGAATACTGAAATAAATTGGAAAATTATAGATTTTGTCATGTGGTATTAAAAATCTTCAGATACTCCACCTTATTTGTTAACTCTTTAATAATAAATGCCATTACATGAGACTACAGAAAGTTTGAGTTTAGCATGTTATGCATAAACCGCTGAATTTATTTTAACCTTTAGTTTGCGTAGGTTGCTTTTCTGTATTGCCCTGATGATTCAGTTCTAATGTGCAGCTGTTTAGAGACATCACTTTAAATACAAATCAACGGGAAGTCTGTGGATTTTTATTTCTTTTATTACAGCTGTAGGACTTCTATACTTATTAGAAGAAAGTCAAGTTGGTGAAACAAAAAAAATCACCTGTAACACGTAGTGTTCTTTGGGGGTCAGTGCTGGGTCTGGTCTCATTCCACATCTTCATAAATGACATGGATGAAGGAATAGGGTCTGCCCTCAGCAAGTTTGCTGATGGTACCAAGCTGGGAGGAGTGGAGGACACACCAATGGCTGTGCTGCCATTCAGCAGAATCTCGACGGGCTGGAGAGTTGGGCAGGGAGGAACCTGACAAGGTTGAGGGAGGGAGTCTGAGATTGCACTGACTCATGTGGAGGACCTTGCACTTTGTTTGTTGATCTTAATAATGTTTTCACAGGCCTCCCTTGCAAACCTGACAAGATCTTTCTGGATAGCATCCCTTCCTTCCCCTCCAGTGCACAAACCACACCACACAAGTTGGTGTGCTGGCAAACTTGCTATGTTCAACCACATTGTCCTTTCTTTTTTTGCTAACAGAAATGTTAATCAGCATTGGGCCCAGTACTGACGAATGCTGCTTCTCACAGGTCTCCACTTGGTCACTGAGCTGTTGACTGCAGCTCTTTCAGTACGACCTTTTAGCCAGTTCCTTACCAAATGAGTAGTCTGTCTGTCAAATTCACATCTCCAATTTAGAGATGAGCCTGTCATACAGGGTAGCAGCAAATGCTTTGTCCACACAGACGTCATTTTCTCATTCCTTATCTACCAGAGCTGTAATTAACTGCTGGGGATTCTGACGTACTTGTGCGTTGTTTCATTGCTGCTTGAATTTGACCTGCTTTGAGAAAAGGGAAGGGCAGTGAGGTACCAAGTGCCATGTACACTGTAGCTAACTAACACTAACACACTGGACTGCATTTGGTATTCTATTTTTATTAAACAACAGTAATGCTTTATTCTGCTTCTCCAGAAAATACAACATTTTTCTAGTGAAAAGCTCTGTGTGCTTCCTTTGTTGGTTGTTTTTTGTTTGTTTGTTTGTTTTTTCCCCTTATGAAGTATTGTTTCCCTTTTTCAGTGGGTTCAGTTGAATTCAGTGATTAATATTCACCGTGGTGAACTCTGCGCAAAGCTTTTAGAGGGATTGACAGGAGTCACGACATGAAGGGGGAAATGTGAAACATTTACAATTTACTGAATTTCTCTTTTACAAATATGAGAATTTCAGGAGCAATCATGAAAATTTGTTGTGAGTATTGATTGGGAATATTCACTAAGGTGATCTTAGAAAGAATATCTATCTGTTTCAACTAGTATGAACTTTTAAGTGACGGGAAGCAGTAGGTTTTCAGTGTAATTTTTGCTGATGCTGCCTAACAACTCTGGGAGGTTGTTTTTGGTATCAGCCATGTGCTGTGGTTTAGACTAATGAACCAACTAAACACAATTAAGATTGGATTTAATTTGAAAAATGTATGAAATATATACTTATATACATATATGAAATACGTTTGTCTAGGAAGACTTTCATTTATTTAATTCAAAAGTTGCCAAATTTCAATATTCCAATTACTGTATTCATAACTTTAAAAAGGCAGCTTAATTAAAGGTTGAAACTTCAACCTGTAAGAAAATATCACCACCCAAATCAAACAAACAGCTTTCCCCTCTGAATAATGCAAGAACAAAGAAAAACGTACCAAAAAAGCAAACAAACACACACACATACCCCTACAACAAGCCACACCAAATCTTAAAGGAGCAGGTTTGATTATTTTTATTCTCCTGGTTCTTATTCAGTGCTGTATTAGCAATTCAGGGATGTGGGTTACGTTGATGAAAAGCTTACTTGCATAGAGACATATTCATTTCTGTATTAAAAAAAATTGGCTTGATTTACCAGTGATATCTTCTCATTTGTGGTACAAATGCCGATTGCTTATAGGTGATTACTAATTATCAAATGTATTAGATAGTAAAATGTTTATTTTAATGATGCATTATGCACAACATAAGAGAAATAAGAAATTTATTTGCAGAAATTAGAGAGCTCTGTTTTCTTTGTTGAAAGCAGAATTCTGAATGCAGTGAACTGAAGCTTAGTAACGTCTTTCCTTTTACGAATGATTGCTGCAGTAAGGCCACTGCGGTGTTTCTGAATCCTCTTATGCTGTTTTTTAATAGAATAAATTATCTGTGGCCATGCTTAAAACATACTTAAAACAACGAATAGAGAAACACAATAAAACCTGTGGTTTCTGTAAATAGGTTGCCTGTTGACCTCACCTAAATCATCAGTCATTCATAGCATCTTAAAAATGTATTTTATTTTTTCATTTGTCTTTTTATGATCTCTCGATACTAAATATATATATATATTTAGTATATTATTAATATAATAATACATTAATTAATATTATTAATATACCAATATATTAAATAATATACATTAATACATGCTAATTAATACATTAGCATGTATTAATGTATATTTGCAAATGCGTCAGGCTTAAACTATGGGAGGGATATTTTTATTAATTATTATCCTTAGGAAGAATTCTAATGTATGATAAAGCATTTAAGGCACGCAGCAAGAGCAGGTATTATTCAGTGGCCTGCGTCCACTGAGAGAAGTCACCAGCTAGCTGAATTATATTATATATACAATATATTATATTATATATACAGTGCTCTTTTCCTCTTTAATTCGGAGTATTTATTTAAAGTATTTATGTATATAACATGTTTATTTGTAGGGGAAGTATGTAGTTAGCTGTGGATTAAGTAACTGAAATTTAAAATGTTTAATACTACTTTGCCTTGAAAAATGATGTGAAGGAAAATGTTTTCATTATAAATAGTGTTCTAAAGGAAAACTTCATAGCTGTTATTCTCTGTACTATCACAACCTTCTTTCCCCATTAGTGTAACCTTTTTTGTTGTTTGTTTTTTAATATTTGCAGATATAGAATAAGTTGTGCTGGATTCATGAAAATTCTGCCTGGAGTAAAGAACTGACACAAGGAAGTCTTGCAGTAGTTTTCTCTGTGGAGTGGTTGTTTTGTTATGTAAAAGATGAGCAGTTGTAGGAGGCATGCTGTTGTGCCTTTGTCGGCAGTTGGCACTTCTGTTCTGTGTACAAACCAAGTTTAGAGACTGTTCAGTCCGTTTAAATTGTCACATATAGAAGTCATCAGTGATAAGTAATTAATGATAAATGCAATGGCAATAGTGCTTTTGTATTTCCTTTGTCTTTTTGAAGTCGAATGTACTGACATGGAGGAACAAAGATGCTGTATCTCTCTGTAGAAGTAGAGCTTTTATGCTGCTTTTTCAAATGAGTATTTGGAAAGTCACAATTTTAACATAGCAGTGGATTGGAAATACTGTTTAACAGAGTTTTCTTTTTTATTGGTTAAAGTAGAAAAAAAGCTTATTTTTCTTAGGAGTATTGTACTTGGTATTCTGTTTTTCAGAGGTGAAATTGAGATTTTTCAGAAGCTTTTGGACTGATGCTGAGAACTTGGACTCCACTCCTTGCCAGCGGTAGCTCTGAGAAGTGGTGGTGCGCCTTGTACTTCCAGCAGTCTCCAGGGTGGGAACTGTTTCTCAGGAATTTCTCTGTTGAGAGTTAACTATAATTAGTCTCATTGCTCTTAAAATCATCAAGAGACTCTGAGATACCTGCTGCACCTTACTTCAGGCTGATCATGACTCTGTCTGTTGTAGTTCAAACTCTAAATGGCAGTTCTGGCTCTGTATTGAGCCAGATACTGTGGTAACTAAGCTGCCGTTGTGCTTAGACACGATTTACTTGTCTAAAATTTCAAAGTATTTAGAAAAGTACTTCTCAAGTATAATTTCTGGTTCTGCTCCTCATTTTTCCTGAAATGCAGATACTTGTTCAGTTAAGTAAGCCTGATAAGATTAGATCTGAGCAGTTCATGGCACAAATAAAAACCCCTTGCTCTGTATGAGAATCCACTGATGAAAAAGAAGAAGCTAGCAACGTACAGGAGCTGTTACAATATTCCACCATAAAAAGCAGGTCTTTCTCCAACTTAAGAGACTTTATACGGAGTTAACTGGGTTCTTCGAAGCTGAGGCTCTCAGGGCCTGCACAAGGAGGGGTGAGGTGGGAGCTGGGGGGAGATGACAGCACTGCTTTTCTTGAGCAGGGAGCAGTGCCGCAGGATGTGAACATGCTGCAATAGGGTGCTGGTCATAGGATCCAGACAAGATAAAGGAATTGTTCAGGCCTTTGTTTCCTCTGGTAGTCTGGTCAGAGTAGCAGAAGATGGGGCTGTTTCAAGCCTGGAGGGAACCTACAGCATGAGAAGCGGGATCTAGCAAGGAGCCACAGGTACAGCGGTACCAGATGGCAGAAGGGCGCCCCAGCAGCCTAGCTCAGGTAGGGGCTGATGATGCAGGTCTAAGTCTACATGGAGTTTCTGGATATAGTGTGGAGTGGCTGGTCAGGGCAATTAGGGCTTGCTTGTGCTCCCAAGGCTACGACAGTGCTTCTGCTGGGCGCTGGAGACAGCAATTAATGTTACAGATTTTGCTGTGCAGCATTCAGATTCAAATGTGATGTTACTTTCAGCAGCAGTGCATGATTTCCTTACTGCTGCAGCTATACTGGGTTCCTGTGGTGACTGTGGTATAGATTTTGCATGAAGGTCTCTCAGGAAACTTCCTAAATACAGCTCCTGAGGCATGATCAGCGCAGGCACTGATGTAGTCAATCTGCTTGTGATTTCCTGCTCTCGAAATTAGACCTTTTTTCTCTTTTTTAGATATGGAGTCTGGAGAGCGGTTAACATCATCATCAGTCTCCTCAAGTGCAGCTGTTTCATCTCCAGTGGCTTCTACACCTTCTGTAGCTTCTGCGGTTTCCAAGAGTAGCCTTACCACTGGAGCTGCATCGCTGAGTTCCACAGTCAACACGAGTGGTAAGAATAACATGTTGCAATGTGATTTTAGTGGTTGTTAACACTTGCAATAAAATTATTACTACAAGATCAAATGTAAGACCTCACAGATCTTTTGTTTATTATTTTGAGGAGGGAAATTTGTATTATGTATATAATAGTTTGTTTTGTACATTACATAGACATAGTACATTCCAAGTGAGTTTAAAATCAGCTTTTTTAAACATGAAAGAACTTTTCAATTTGCAAAGATATGGGGATCATTTTATAAACTAATCTAGCAGACTCAATGCCACTTTCAGATTTTAGATTCACTAATCAGCTTCTTGAATATGCGCTATGTTCTCAGCGTTCAAGCTTAGCTGGTTAGTGTTCTGTCTTATTATTGGTTTGTATTCTTCATCACTAGAAGGTAGTTTTCTCAGTCTGTTTTTTTTTCTTCCCACTTTTTTACAAAATTAGTTCACAACAAACTTCTTATTTTGTTATTTATGGAGGAAGGTTAAAGATGGAGTCACTGCAGTTATATTCATGGATGTTATCTGTATATTTGTTTCTGCGAGAGCATACTCAGTCTAATAAAATGATACACTTTCTTATTTTCACTTTGAGTATTTTAATGAGATAGCCAGTGCTTTGCTCTTCATATAAAATAACAGGTATTTTTTTCTGTTCCAATGAATTAGGTTTTTTAACCAGCTGTGAGAGTAGGTGATTGTTACTTGTGTATATATAAACCATTATTCAGCTTTTTTCATTACTTCAAGTTTTTCACTATGAGAGGTTCATCAGCACTGTGAAATTATGCATGCATTTGGGAAGATCTAGAGTCCTGTTGCTGAGAGTCATGTAGAAGACTAACTTCAGTAGCACTGCAGTGATTAAAATGCAACAGAGAAAAGTGGGAAGCACTCTAATTTCTGCCACTGTAAGCAATTCTTGACACCCACAGTCTAAGCTGGAGTGCCCCTTGCATAGTTAGAATATCTTTATATTTTTGCAGGTTCTGCATTGATGCTTTATATTTTTAGGCACTAGCTAAATATTTATTTTTACTTACTGTATTGTACTATGAAGTTCATTAATATTAATAAAGGTATTCACAGTTATAGTTCCTTTTACTAAGAGATCAGCATTGTTGAAATGTACATTCATTGTACATTCATTGTACATTGTACATACATTGTACATTCATCATTCATACATACATACATTGTTGAAATGTACATAAACCGTCTTTTATTTTAAAGTTGTACCCCCTTGTCATATTGCTAACAGGCAGCATAAAAAGTTGGTCTCCATCTTGTTTATAAGCTCCGTTTAAAAACTGAAAGGATATATGTAAGTAAGTTTCTATAAGTAAAACTGTATAGAAAATCTTTACCTCAGTGGCTTAAAGTATTTATAGCCAGAATTACCACAAGAAATTAAAGTTATGAAACATGTTTGGTGGTATCTTGTTACTCCCCACCAGAATTTAGTAAGTCTGCTCTAAATTCTACATCAGAACATTCATACGTGTATAACTGGTAAAACTGAAGTTTGTTTTTTATTTGCTCTGTGGTACAGAATGGTGGCGAACAGCGGACTCTCACTCTCGCTCTGGGGCAGCTTTTTTCCCACCGCTCTTGGGTATCTCACCACTCTTTGCACCTCCTGCCCAGAACCATGATTCTACTCCATTCCACCCAAGAACTACAGGAAAAAATAATCGTGGCAGTTTAGAAAAAGGTAATAGCCGAAATTACTGTGTGAATAATTACGCACTTGCACAATGTAGAATTTGAGCCTTGCTTCTCGTTGTCCGTTCCAAAAAAGTTCTCTAAGAATTTATTCTGCCAGTGAAGTGTGAAACATAGAAGTACGGGCTTTCAATAACAAAATACTTTTTCTAATAGTATTTTTTTATATATTTTGGAGTCTGTTCTACATATAAGAAGCAGACAGTAGCTTACTGGGTGGGGGGAGTATATGGAGGGAAGTGATAGAAGTGGTAGGGTGATGATCTCAGTGAAAACCAGCTGAGTTAGGCTTTTTTTTTTTTTTTTTTTTTTTTTTTTTTGCATTTAAACTCATTATTTTACATCTTTTGAACACGTTTACATACATTTGCTTGAAGTACAAACTAAACTTTTTCGCTAGTTTTCATAGTTTTTTTTACAGTAGTTTTACAATACTGATTTGTATTTCGAAATCATTCTGATAGTAGTCCTGGCATTGCGGAGTTCTTGGTGTTGGGGATATTTTCTTAGAAAACACACTTTCTGACAAATAAATTAGCAAACTTGAAAACAAATATTGTATCTAATAACATTCCTGCAACTTTTACTCCCTATTGCCCCCTCAATTTTTACATTTCGGAACTTCAAAATTCTGGGAGCTTGCTGTAGTTCTTTGAAGATGAGACTGTTCAGAATCTGAAGCAAACTGTTCAGCAAAATATTTACTGGAATGTAGTGTTGGTTTTTTTAAAATCATTTTCTGGAGAATCTTACTCTGCCCCTAAATGAACTCTAGGTTTGTGTAGATTTCAGATATTTTTTCTTTACGACATTATATTTCTTTGCAGTTTGCATGAGTGCTCTGTGTTTTGTGGTTTAAAATAAATTTGTGGGCAATTCAGGCTGATTCTTGGATGGTACATTTTTTAGTTTATGACAGAAATTGACTGTGAGTAGGCTCTTCTTAAGGGACTATGGAAATTAGGTTACTGTGACTGGAACATCTCCAAAAGCATCTGCTATTTTAGATTTTTCAAGTATCACTGTGTAAAATCTGTTATCTTTAGGTATAAATGGATCACTGAATGGGAACAGTACTACTGCAGCGTCTGCTATCAGCACATCTGTACTATCCACTAGTATTGCAACACCTGCAGGACAAGTAAAAGCTATAACCTCAGGAGCAGGAGGCCGTAAATACAACCAGGAGCAAAGCAAAGTTCAGCTTTTGGACACCAGAGCTGACAAAATCAAAGATAAGGTAAATATGTGTAAACAATTAATGATTCAGCTGGAGGGGGGGGAAAAAAAAATAGAGAGAGAGAGAGAGAGATGGTGAGTGTTCCAATTTGTGAAATACAATACTGTGAAATTACAAGTAATATAACTTAAATGAATGTTTCTCTAAAATGTGTTTTGTGAAGACTTTAAGACCCTAGAAGTCCGCAGCTGGACCAATTACCGAAGTAACACCAAAAGGATGAGCGGCAAAATGGCGATTTCTTAAAGCAAACACACACTTATATAAACTATGCTCTTCGTGTACGCCTCTCTTGTACACGTCATCGATCCTTCCAGAAATTAGGGAGGGCCTGTCGCGTGACAGCCCGATATCCCCATATTTCGCCTAATACAACAGTTTGTGAATCCAACATGTTGGCATTCTTTCTATGTTATTTCATGAGAAAGCTTTTGATTTTTGAAAATCTTGGAAGCAGTGAATTTTGTGGATTTCTAGACCTGCATTCCAGACCAGTTTTCTCATCTCTAATGAGATTTCATTTGCTTTGAAATGTAGTGGTGCTTAACTGATCTGCAGGTTAAGTGCTCCAAAAACTGCTGTGGCAAAACCTAGTGACCTTTGTTTCATTTTCATCACCTTGAGAAATACTTCTTCCTCTTTAGTTCCCAGCAAAAACTGCCTAGACAGTCAGTTGTACTATGGGATTACAGGCTCCTTTACTCTAGAATCGTACTGGTTTTGTTTTAAAATAAGGTAATACATCAAAGTAAAGCTGAACCATTAACAAACCTGTCATCTACCTGGTAGAAACCCAGAAAAAAAGCAGTAGAAAGCTCCAGTGACAGCGACTCAGGCTCCTCATCAGACACATCAAGTGAAGGCATAAGCAGCAGTGATTCCGATGACCTAGAGGAGGATGAAGAGGAGGAGGAGGACCAGAGTGCTGAAGAGAGTGAAGATGATGAATCTGATTCCGAAAATGAAGCACACTGCGAAAACAAGAACAAGGTATGACATCTCATTCTGCAGCTTGCAGTCTTGTCATTGGAGGTTGTTTGTGGAAAAAATTATTTAGTGTTTTACCAGGGAATAATCATTTATTTGCATGTTAATGAATGCTAGGAATGCTGGGTTTTGCTTCATTTATCTTTTTTTATTTTTACTTTACTTTTTTCCCTCCCTTTTTTGTATGTGTGGGGTTTTTTTTTGTTATTGAGGGACTAGAAGGTTTGTTTTCTTATCAAGTATGAAATATATTTTAAAAAGAAAGACAAACAATGAACAACAGCAACAAAAGTCACAACCAACAGCACCAAGTAGTTAGGTGCTGTGCACTGATACTGAGTGGAAAGTGTACCTTTTCAAGATATTGCACCTTGGTGGTTGTTTTTTGCCTAGTAAAATGATTACTTTTCCTGATAACAAATAGAAGAACAAATTGGAATGCTGTGTAATTTATTAGGTTTACTGTCAGAATACTTGTTAAAAGCAGTTATGTTTTAGTGCTCTTCTTTACTATTTTCTTCTTGTCTTGGAAAGAAAAATAAACTAAATATATCACAGGATTTATTTTTAGGTTAGTATTATTCATCCTCTGCCAAGAAGGGTATACCTGTTCCCTTAGGATGGATGATTTTTCTTTTCCCCCATCATCTTTAAGTAATTTAACATGAATGTTCATAAATGCATGTTTTGCAGGTGCTAATGCATAGTGGTGTAAAAGATATGAAAACCGATGGGCAGAAAGCCCATGAAAAGTCCCAAGAAAAAAGAACCCACCAGCAGATACCTCTTGTGTCTGATTCCCAGACTCATTCATCATTCCAGTCCCAGCAGAAGCAGCCTCAGGTTTTGTCACAGCAACTTCCGTTTATTTTCCAAAGCTCTCAGGCGAAGGAGGAATCTGTGAACAAACACACAAGTGTAATACAGTCTACAGGATTGGTTCCCAATGTGAAACCTTTGTCTTTGGTACATCAAGCCAAAAAGGAAGCCTATTTAAAAATCGTAGTTCCTCCTCCTGACCTTCTCAAAGCAGGGAATAAGAATACCTCTGAAGAATCCATCCCTTTGGTCAGTGACGTACGATCAAAACGAGTGAGTGTTCTAGCTGTTTGCTTAACAAAACTTACTGTCACCTTATCAAACTGTGTTTAAATCTGATGTTTAAATACAATTTGAAGTGGTCTCCAATCTTTTCTTACTAATTTGGGATCTTTTCTTTGAAGTTCCTATAAGTAATTTTTGTATTTGTATGTGAACTGTTGAATCATGGCCTGAACCTCTGATTGGTCACCTTAGATGTGCGCTGAGTCAGCCGTGGGAGCACTGGTGATGGCAATTCAATTCACCTGTGTGACCAGAAGGAGTGGAGCCTGGCTGCACCTCTCCTGGACCTCATTAAAGGGTTGACTGCCACTGGGGAAGGATCTCTTTCTGGAGATTGATCCTCATGGTGTTTCTTGCACTTTCCGTTTATCTCTGATTATCTTTCCCAACGTGGTAATCTTACTACTCTTACTTCTCTGTATTCTATAGAACATCTGTATACTCATTGATAATACAGTAGTATACAGTCTTTAATACAGTAATCCCAATAACACCTGGAAACAAAAGGATAATTTTAAGATGATGTAAGCTTTTGCACAGTGGCTTATGAAGGTTATGATCTTCTCTCTTCCCGTACCAGGGCAGAGTAGAGGGGGAGGATCACTTCCCTCAACCTGCTTGATACGCTCTTTTTAATGCACCCCAGAATGCCGTTGGCCTTTTTGGCCGTGAGGGCACACTGCTGTCTCATGGCCAAGCTGCTGTCCACCAGGACGCCCAGGTCCCTCTCTGCAGAGCTCCTCTCCAGCAGGTCATATATCAAAAATGAGATGGGCATTTTTAGCTTTTCTTCTCCAGGTTTTAATTGAAATGCTGGTTTAATGTTTTCCGTATCTGGTTTATAAGCATTGTAAATTTCTTTTTCTGTTGTGTTTATTCTGTGCAAATGGGAAGATGTTTGTGGATTAACTATTAAAACTCAGTATAACCTTTGCAGCAAAATTTCTTTTTACTGATCAGGACCCTGCAGTATGCTTATACATAACTATGCCAACAGTTTTGTTGCTTAAAAAACTCGTTTTGATTTTGTACTCTGTTTTGCAATTTGTGATTGTGGTAGAATCATTTTTGTTGATTAGCTTTGAGTTTTTGTAGTTCCTATTCAGATTGATTTTAGTGGAGACTGGATGGCGATGAAAATGTGTAAGTTTAGGAAGTTGAGGCTGAGGTTGTGTGTGTGTGTGTGTGTGTGTATACATATGCATATATAAATGTACATCAAGATACTTCATATTTTAATACGTTTTAGAAGTAACGTCAGAAAAGTGGTGTCTGATTCACCAATTCACTCATGACTTAAAGAACTTAGAGTAACACTTTTTCTTCTAGACTGGAAGTGAATCATTTTGTCCTTCCAAATACTTCTCAGAGGTTAAATAAGCTAATCATTTAACTGGAATTTGTAAATAAATGTCATTAAGGAAACACCTATCTTTTTGATTGGAAATGGTTTCTAGTATCAAATTTAGGTCAAGGGTCTTTAAGTGGTTATCTGTCATCCATTTAGTGCTTTTATTTCTGTAATTTTCTACTGGAAATAAGCACTACATAAATATCTATTTTATAGATCTTTGTTTCATGTTTAGTTTTAAGAAGTAGTTTTTCCAGGAATGTATTTGAGATAATATTTAAAAATTGATTTAAGATGCTCCATGTTAGTTCTACTTGTTTAATCAAAGAAAGTGTATTTTCCTTATTTTTGAAGAATTTGAGGCGTTATGCAGCCTAGGCTCCACATGCACGTGTTTCTGCACTTGTGTCTACTACGGGATTTTAAACTTAATGTGAAGAATTTTCAAGAATTACTTTTCTTCTTCAGGGATGAAAAGCTTCTGTCACAGTTCTTTTGAGTAGTAACATTTTTTTCTCACAATTTTCAGTGTAACGTTTTCTTATGCCAAGAGCCTTCTGTTTGATTTTGGCTGGTGTTGTAGCCGTTAGTGTGTTGTGTTTACCATGTGCCTTAAAATGGACCATTCAGTAAAGAGATTAAATATATTGAAATGAGTAAAAAGGGGTTTCATCCCTGTGTAGCTACATAAGTGTAGTCTATTTTTTTTTTCTGTTTGAGATCATATTTAATTTCTTTATGGAAATTGCCATCCAGAGCAATGCAGGAAGCAAATAAGGTTTCCTGCATAATTAAATCAGCTTCATTTTGATTTCAGTTCATCTTGTCCTATGTGATTTACACTGAAAGCTACTGGACAGACACAAAGATTTTGCAACTGCTCATCTTCTGTAGCTAGCACTTATATTCTATTAAAAAGAGCTTTTCTGAAATCAGATATGTGATTTAATAGAGTTCATCTGGCTGAAAAAGCAAATACTCAGATTTTACTCATTTTCTATTCTATTTCTTTAGGAACAATATAAACAGACATTCCCAGCAGTGCAGCTAAAGAAACAGGAATCATCTAAGAACCTGAAGAAGGTTATTGCATCTTTGTCAAGCTCAAAACCAACATCTAGTTCACCAGCTCACCAAAAACTCACATCTTTGGAAAACAATCATTCTAATCCATTCCTGACAAATGCACTTTTAGGTAATCACCAACCCAATGGAGTTATTCAGAGCGTCATCCAGGAAGTTCCTCTTGCACTTACTGCAAAACAGAAATCCCAAACCAAGATCAATGAAAGCGTAGCCATTGCTAGCAGTACCCCCTTTTCTTTGCCAGTGAACTTGAGTGCATGTGGGAAAAAAACAACTGGTAACCGGACACTTGTTGTGCCCTCTACCTCTCCTGTGTTACCTGGTTCAGGAAAGGATAAACCAGTCAGCAATAATGCAGTAAATGCAGTAAAAACACAACACCGCCTTCCGTCTGCAAAACTGGTGGTGGAGCAGTTCAGAGGGGTAGACTCAGATGCCCCCAGCAGTAAAGAATCTGACGACTCAAATGATGATGATGACGACGATGAAGATGAAGATGAGGATGATGAAGATGATGATTCTGATGATAGCCAATCAGGTGGTTTAACCTTTTTAATAGGAAAAGCAAAAACTTTTTTTATGTGTTAAAAACATATTTGTTTTCCTCCGTATTTTTTAAATAGGGGAAGGCAATGTTGAGGCAGCATGGCCCACCCAGTGTCTTACAGGTAGCATGGAAGGTAGTGCATGCCTCCCAGTCCTTCCTTGTGTCACATCCAAAATCATGTTTTCGATATTCTGGTACTTAGCCACATGGCAAGCGTACTTTCAGCTGTCCTGGTAAATAGGGCTCGGGGACATTCTGGAAAGGCCATCAAAGAACTGATATCCAGATAAATCACCCAACCTGCAATTCATGTACTGCTTCCATGGCAGGGTGCACAGGAGAGGGTTGGAGAGGATGGGCTGGTTGATGGTTCTGACAGGCAGAACCCATCTGCCGAGCAACCTTCCTCAGCCAGAGAGGCACTAGACAAAATTGCCTTCAAATTTTCAAGACTGGTATGAAAAGTCTTTTTCCAGGCTTTATTCAGGAGTACAGTAGTGAATGAGCTTAGAGAATCGTACCAGGACAGTTGTAAAGGCTGTTTCATTAATAGGTAACTTTCTGATTTGTTTTTGAAGACTGAAGTGATTCAGAAAGGCATGATCTGTTTTGAAGAGTCCGTTATATTTCCAGCCACTCCATTCCCATGTGTGCCCACATTCCTTGCATCCCAATCCATCTTTGTTATTCTCTTCTTACCTTTTATCCTCACACCTTCTGTTGTCCTCAGAACTGTCACCTTTTTGATGTTCCTTATCCTGTCCGTCCTTGACCCTATCTCTAACTTTGTCCAGATTGCCACACCTCCATTTCCTTCTTCCTCTTTGTGCAGGATTTCACAGCTTGTCTAGTTGCCCTTCCCATGGTGGTAGAGGGCACATGTGCCAGGCTCACAGGGCAATCTAGCTGTAGTCTGTCCTGTGGTAAACAGTCTCTTAAAACACTTCTGTTTCTGTCTCTCTCTTCCTCCGGAGGAACAACAGTGCATTGTAACACAGAACTACTTTATTCTGCCATAATTTTAGTTATTTTGAAGTTTAGGTAATTCATTATAACTTCTGGTTGCTATTCAAGGAATGTTATAAAAATTTTGAAGTCAGAAAACCTCTGTATTTAATAAGACCAAAGATTTTCACAAATGTTAAACCTTAAGCATGTCTGATGCAAACTAACTGGTCTGAATCTGTCTTTTGCTATAATTTTTTTTAATAGAGTCCGACAGTAATTCTGAGTCAGATACAGATGGGTCTGAAGATGAAGATGATGAGGATGATAAGGACCAAGATGAATCAGATACAGATACTGAGGGAGAAAAAACTCCAGTAAAAGTGAAGAAAACTGGTTCGTCCATGAAGAGCTCTTCCATTGGTCCTGCAGCTCATTCTACTCCACTAAATCTCCAAGTAGCAAAGACCCCAAGCTCTGCACCATCTGCCTTATGTCCTGAGACCCAGCCTGCAGTTTTTCTTGGGACAGCACCAACTACTCTTACACCAGGTTCACACTGTGGTATCTGAATGTCTTTTTATATAATACAGTGTAACACCTAAGTGACATGTGTTGTAAAGGCACTTACGAAAAGTATTTTAAACACTGGTATCAGGTGATCTTTTCACAAGTGTTTGCAAAAGACCTAAGTCAGCAGAATTGCAGGTAGCTAGAAACCTAACATTACATTCAATCTAGGACATCTTAGTCCATGTAATTTTGTACTTGCAAGTAGGAAGTAATAGTTGGATTTTATATTTATTATGCTAAAGTTCTTTATTGATTAGTCTTTATCAAGCATATTACTCTGAACTAGTAATTTATAAGATTGTAGAGATAACATGGAATTACTGAAAAAAACAGAATTTTCCTGCTATGTTGATAATCCTGTAGTGGATAACTAATTGGAAAGATACTGCTGCAGAAAAGCCTGTGTTTTTTGTTGTTTTTTTTTTTTGAAAGTCAGACTTCTCAATTTGCACAGTAACAAATCAATTTGTATGTTTACTACTTTGAATTGGGAACTTGATACTTAACACTCAAGTGAAATAAGTTTTTAATTGCAACATACACTCATAGGCTGGCCTTTGTAGTTTAGTTCTGTGTAACACAAATAAGATGCCACGTCATCAACTACATTAACTTTAAAGGAGTATGTGATCAACTTCATGTTATTTTCATGAACAGTGAATTACATGGTAAAAGATTTCACATGTATTTAGAATAATCCATGTTTTTAAAAGTACAAAGTTAATTTTGTTTCTCAAAAAATTGGTTTGATTTATGATGCTTTTAAAAGGTTGGTGATTTTTATTGTTAGTTGTGGAGATAACTGGTTCAGTGTGTTAGTTTTGTCTCCTTGTGTTAGGTTCAATACTTTTTTCCCTACTAAGAATGGCTATAATGCTATTAAAATATTCTTGTACTCATTTTACCTAAAGGTAATCAGTTGCTGAAGAGGTGTATGGCCTCTTCTCTATATCTGACTTCCATTACATAGCTTTTCCTCATTTCAGTTGTATTTGGATAAACAGCTTTGCTCCTTCTACCATGACAGTTTGAAGTAATATGAAGGTCATATTAGTTAAGACTGCAGCAATGCATCCAAGAAGTTTGGCATCCAAGCATGGGCAGCTCCATGTTGTTTTCTGAGAAGGGTACTAATAAACAGTTGCTTAGACATCTTCTAGTCATCTTCATTAGAAACCTGTGGTATTATAGCATAAAATACTCCTAACTAACAATTTGGAGCAAGTTTGGAAGGTGTACTTTCTGATGTCCATTTACACGGGCAAGAGCTGTGTGATGTTCTTCAATGAAAAGGTTCAGACAACCTTTTTGAGAAATGTATCTTTCCAAAGTTTGTCTGGGTATATATTTGATAACCTACAGTTCTTTGAAATAACCTGAGGAAAGTACCAGTGTTGAGCACTCTTTAAACCCCAGATTTGATTTTCACTTGTATTTTTGGTTCAAGTCCTGGTTAGCACCAAATGAAGCAAATGGCATCCCAATTCTGGATAGCCAGAATAGTTTTTCTGCTTCTGGCAGTTGACCACAGTCTCATACAAAGTGCACTTTGAGGACAGAATCTAGTCATACAAGGACTTTTAAAGTAAGGATTATTTCCTTTTTTATCTTCTGTACTGAAAAAACTGTCTGGTATAGAAATATGGATGTGTTTGGCATTGTTATAGTGCTTCTCCATGTAATACCTGACACAGATAAACAAGCAGCTTAGCAAGGCATGATGGCTTTTTTGTTTTGTTTTAGAAAAAGAAGTTAAACTGCTGGCGAAAGTATTTCCAGAGAGCAATAAGTTGCATTAATTTTCTTGGTGTTTTAGATATATTACATCTAAAATGTAAAAATTCATTTTGGGGTGTAAGTTTGAAGGTTTAGCTTAGGAACAGGTCACTTTCATTTTTGTAAGTTCAGGTGTTAATAAGAAATTATTTTTTAGGCATTTCAAAGAGACGAAGAGTAACAGATGAACGGGAGCTGCGTGTTCCTCTGGAATATGGGTAGGTTGCACATATACTTCATATTCTATAAGGGGAAGATAATACCTTCAAAAATCAGCTGGGGAGTAAATGATGTATTTCAGCCCCATGAATTTTTAAAACAAGAAAAGAGCTTCCAGAATTTAGATTTTCAGCCCTCAGTAACTGCAGGGCTCTTTAGAAGTGTCAGCATATTCCATGCATTCATTTGTGCATCTAACTTACTCCTTTGCAAACGTGGCTTGCTTTTTTGCAGTATTGCCGCTGGAAGTTAATTCTTTCAGTTCATTCTGTGCTCAAACTCCTTGAAATATTGTTCTAAAACCTGTGTTTTATCAGTAGACTGATAGAAATAAATCCATACACAATTAGAAATTTGACAGTCAGCATTGTAACAGTTTCTCTTCTTTCCTGTTTGATTGTTTGATAATCTTGTCAAATCAGAATGCAACTTGTGCACTTCAGGTGAAATTCTGGATTTGGCATTATTTATTTCCTAAGAAGCAAATTGTTATTTGCATCCATTTCATGTTATTCTAGCTGGCAAAGAGAAACCCGAATAAGAAACCTCGGTGGTCGCCTTCAGGGAGAAGTAGCGTATTTTGCACCTTGTGGAAAGAAGCTGAGACAGTATCCTGAAGTAGTAAAGGTATTAAAGTAAATTGTTTTCTTCTGTGTTCCCATGCTATCAAGCATGTTTGCAATAATAGAATGCCACTTTTTCCTCTAGTAAAGATCCTTATTTCAAAATACACGATGTGAGGAGATGATAAATACTTCTCAGCCTGATTGCTGATTTGGTCTGTATATCACCTTGATCAAATATGCAAATCATTACACTCACAGTTAGCTGTACATCAAAGCTGGGTTGTAATTATTTACAAGCTGAAGTGGAAAAATATGTGATTTTTTCAGTATCTCAGCAGAAATGGAATAATGGATATCTCAAGGGACAATTTCAGCTTCAGTGCAAAAATAGGAGTGGGTGACTTCTATGAAGCCAGAGATGGACCGCAGGTATCCGCTTTTTAAAAAGTAAAGTCTTTGATCCAAGGAACATTAACATAACTCTGGATGAAGTAGTTTTTGCTGCAGTCTGAAGCATTTATTGTTTTTAGATAATTCTTTCTAAAAATTCTGCGTATTTCTTAATAATAATAATTGTGAGTTGCTTACATTTTGATCCCTGGCAGTGTTGAAAACTGCACCTCTCAGTGATTTCAGTAGGAGCTTTCAAGAGTTCAGCATGCCTCATGACTAACTCTGAGCCTGGTTTCGTGTAGCACGAAGGAACTCAGAGTTCCATGTTTTATCTTGAGTCAGTGTTCGGCTATTTCTAACCGAAACTTGTCTTCCTGTTTTGTAGAAACGTAGTATTGATGATAATGTCTGTGTTTGCATTAAATCACACTGCTTTCATGTATTCATCTTCATAGTATCTTCATTATATATCTAAAATACATTTTTAAATTCAAGTGTTTGGTTTATCAGGAAGCACTAGAAACATTAGATCATTGAGGAAGGGAATATAGTGGTTATGCTTTACAGTGGTATAACTATTAGATGTGTATAGGAAGCACACAATAATAAGTAATGTTATAATTCAAAGGTAATCAGTACTTTGATCTATGCTTTATTTCTCCGTGTTTGGTCATATTGCCTTTTCTTCAGGATGTGTGCAAAAGATTTTGGACTTCAGTCAATAAATAGATTTTCTTTTTTAAAACATAAGCATCTTTATATGTTACCATGGAAGTCTGGATAGATAACTACACTGTAGTTGTTCCCATGTGTGACTATAGTTACCATGTGGAAGTACATAGTATTTGCATAATAATGTTCCCTTCTTCAGTTATCTCTTACTTCTTCTCCTTCATGGGCTAATTTTCAAATCTTGCCCTTCTTTACTAAAATAAAACTTCAGAAACGAGGAGTGGTGGAAGGGCACCTTCCTGTAGGTGAGACTGGTGGTATGCAGCATTGTACATCTCACTGTAGTTTCTGCTTGTGTAGTTTGTTTGCAATGAGGAGGACAAATCTAAACTGAAATTAATGACGATGCCAGCTACTTGTAAAGTGCCTGTGGCTTTGTTCATTAGTTTGGCCAGCAGGCTTTCAGCTTTATTCTGCTTTTCTCTTTAGTTATCTTGTACCCCTGAGGTAGCCCAATAGTGTTCCTTCTGGCCTATAGCTATTTTTTCCAGACAGCAATGCCAGCTCGATGTCTGATGTCCTCTGTCATGATTGCTGGGACTGAGCAGGTGGTTTCATTGCAGTAGGGTATTGCATAGACCTAAGGGTCAGAAACTAAACTGCTGGTTGTATGGGTTGAGACTAAATGATTATTATGGTCCTTTTCAACTCAGGGCGTTCTATGATTAGTTTCAACAAGAAAAGGGCATTGCAAAATGTTATTTCGGTTTCTTTGAGCAGTGAAGCCATTGCATCTCTTATATTGGCACTCATTCTGCTTTTTCTTTTTCCCCTTCCTTTGACATACAGAAAATTCACAAATTCTCAGATTGTATGTTTTTTATGATAGAAATGTGTTTATATATGTATTTATATATAAGCTTAGATATATATGTATATATGTATGTACGTTTACATACATACGTATATATACATATGATCCCAAAACATAGAGGTAGTCAATTATTGCCTTCTATGGAAAGAGGTGTTGTCATACTGGTCTGTATTTGTCAAAGTTCATTGCAGAGTGCTTGCCCTTGTCACGTGCAACTCGAGGAGCACTTACATGCAAAACTTCTTTTTCTTGTTTCTCTGGTTTTGTATTGTTCAAAATGCAGAACTGCTTTATTGTCATAGAGGTTAAATGTGGTGTATGTACGGCTAATATTGTGGTTATTTGTATCTTAATGCATGATTAAATAAAACTATCGACTTGTGTGGTGAGAATTTCGCAGCAATGAGGTATATGAGAATTAGATTATTCAAGCATGTTTTCTTAAAAGACTGTCAGGAGGGGACTCAAAGTAGTGTTTACTTTGTCACATGAAATCTGGATAATAAGAAATAAAAAAGTGGGCTGCTGTTGGCACTCTCTTATCACGCGGTTCTTTTATCCGTGATGTCTGAGCCACCCAAACGCTGAACCAATTACAAAAGTTGGTGGTAACTGTGCGAGTTTAAATGCAACAATTGGATTCCAAGTTCTGTCTGATTGCCTTTTGAAGTCATTGATGAAAGATGGAAACATGCTTCAGGTTCTGAGCTGACAAGTATCAGCACAGGTAGTAGTGAATTAGTATACGTTTATTCCAGTTGAAAACTCTTCTTCCTCAATGCCGTGTGAAAGAACAGAATGTTGTGCTGCTATGATGTGGTGCTGCATTCTTCCGCATACCCTCAATTATCACTTAATTTATAAAGGGTTGAGGTAATTGAGTGATCTTCATCAGCTTGCAGTGCTTTTCTGTGCTTAAAACATAAATCAGATACCATCGGAAAATCAATAATAATGAATTGGGTAAATTTCATTCTGTTCCTCTGGAAGTGCAGTGATCTCAATATAAAAGAATGGCCATGCTGGTACAGGCAAGGAGCTGTGCAGAGTCCTGTGTTCTGTGTCCAGCAGTGGCTCTCAGTGAATGCCCTGTGGAAAATAAAGTTGGCACACCTGTAGGAACAATATCTCCCCCAGTTATCTCAGTATCGTGTGTACGGGGCTGCCCTGGGACCTGTTATATAGGTTTGTCTACTGAGTGTCTCTCAGTGGATCTTGTTTAAACTATTTTTGTGAAATCCTATCTTAAACTTGTGGAAACGTGTTTAATCACGGTGTCTGGCAATCCCCTTTTTTGAAATGATGGTTCTTATTTCTTGTTGAATCTTACTCCTGTTAGCTTCTGTTTTCTGTGAGGATTATGTGACTGTAATGTGCATCCATATTCCCTGTGGTACTAATGATCTCAGAGACCTGTAGAGAGAGATTTGTACATTTGTTATCATTAGTGTTAGATAACTAAATGGAAAGCAAAAGAAATCTCCATTTCAGGATCCAAGGTACTTGAACCATGGCTGCAGCTTCTGTTTCTTGAATGGATATTTGTTTGCTTGCTTGCTTTTTTGGTCACATAAAATGTATGTGGTTTCATAGGTTCAGTGTACATGATATATGTGGTCTAAAATCTAGCTTAGCTTGCTCAACTTTATAAACTAAACTTCTGGTAAACTATAAGGCAAGTACTCAGCAGTAAAATGAACAATGTATACTTTTCTTGTTAGAAAATGACTCAGCTTCTTTTTTAGTTGTAGATGTGATTCTATTTAACAGTCCTTTGCAGTGATTACTGTACATGTTGCGATATGGTGATGATTCTGAGCAGTTGGTATTTGAGACCATAATAATGTAGCCCTTTGGTGGTCCTGACTGTGAGTGGTTCAGACTTAAAAATTAATAAATTGTGAAGAATAGGCAAAAAGAGTTAGAAGTAAATTGACAGAATAAGCAAAAAATGTATTTTATGCTTGCCTCAGTACTTACGCACTTTGTAATGAGATAAATTTGGTAATGCAGATGTATTTTTTTTATGAACGCATATTTTATTAAGAGTGTTTTATATGCTACCAACATAAAAAATGTCTGCCAAATCAAGAATTTCAAAGTCTTTTAGCAAACTTTCTGGGCTACATTACAGTGAGGTCTAAAAGGTACTTCCATTTTTTCATTTTCTGAAAATGGTAAGATCTGTTATATAGAAAAATGAGAGTAGTTTGGGCTGGAAGGGATCTTTAAGATCACCGAGTTCCAGCCCCAGCTGTAGGTGGGACACATAGAAGGGGGCGCTGACAGCCCCTTCCAACCTGGTTACATTTGTGACGTGGATGGTCGGTTAACCGGGATCAGGTAGGCTGAGCTACTGTTACGTTCAGTAGCTACAATGAGCTCTGCTCCTTGTCAGTTAAATGAAAGTTATTTATAACAAAGTATTTCAATGTTTGTTTTTTGAGATAGCCTGAAGAAATAGTATTCATAGTGAAGGAAGTGGTTGGGCGTGTTTGGTGCAGAAATTTTCTTGCACAAGAGGGAGGAAGATCTAAACTGTACAAAATACTTCTAGATTAAAATGAACTTATTTTTTTTGGTGCAGTTGTTGTAAAACTAAGATAACACAACGCACAGAAAGCAGTTTTTGTTGATAGACCACTGCTTTTTGTTCTTTATGACAGAGTTTGTCAGTGCTTTAAATTGGAGGACAGTGATCTGGATATTGACTTTTTTTCATTTGCACTGAGCACTGGAATCTCTGAAAGCAGTGCAGTTACTTTTTAGTTAATGTGATGAGGAAGAATTTGTTTTTGCTTCAACGTGAGTATAATATTAAGTAGCGTGGCCTAAAATAATTTAAAGTAATGCATCAGTGGCATTGCTGCATTGTAATTATTGTGTATGCCACTGAATAGATTTCAGTATCTTGCATTGTAGTGTAGTTATGAAATGATTTGTGGTGATAAGTTGTCAATATAACATTTCTGTGCATCACTGAAACATTGTATGGCACAGATTGTCCATCCCAGCTCTTCTCTCTATATAATTCATTAGAACTTCATGTGTATAGAAGGATTTTCTTGTTCTCAGATGTCAGTGTTTATAATACTTGTATGTGAAATGTGTCAATTAAAAGGGCGTGCAGTGGTGTCTTCTGAAGGAGGAGGAAGTCATTCCCTGCATCAGAGCTATGGAAGGGCGAAGAGGACGTCCACCAAATCCAGACAGACAGCATTCTAGAGAGGAATCAAGAATGAGACGCCGCAAAGGCCGACCTCCAAACGTTGGAAGCACTGAATTTCTAGACAGCACTGATGCGAAACTTTTAAGAAAGCTACAAGCGCAAGGTAAGGAGTACTTCACTACTTTCACAGACCTTTGAGAGTGTCAGTACGCGGAGGGTTAGTGTTTTTTCTTAGGAGATGGATTTTACTAATGTATGACATTTCATTCTAGAACATTGTCAAATGCTATAATTGAAGCCCTTTCCTATTTCATGATCCATAAATACATATGAATGAAGAGAAGTGTGGGCACGCGGATGTGTTTATGAAAGCTTATTCTGTAATTACTCCATTTAGTTATATAGGTTAAAAAAGCAGGCGTCTAATTTTTTGGTTGCTCTTGATGTTTTTATTTTAAATTTGCATAAACAAAAAGATCTCTGTGTGGTCTCTGTTACTGGTTCAAACAACACTGGAACAAGAAATTAGCTTTATCACCCTCGTTAGAATCTCACTGTCCCCTCTACCTCTACACCGTGTTTCTGATTGAATGAGGGAAAATTGACCTCGGTAGGCTGACAACAAGGTTGTATGATTTGAGCTATAGAGAACAGGATTAGGTAACTAGTTAATGTAACAATTCCATAATTTCTGAATTAAATGTTGATCTAGTACTCTGTGACAAGTCTTAAAAAGAAAGAAATTGACTTTTAAACAAAGCAGCATGATTAGTTGGATGCTGTCTCACACTTGATGGGCAGATTTCTCCTCCAAAAGCAGTGCACTGTTTTTTGTAGAGACTGTTCATATTCTTTATCTGTTGCATACCTACTTACAGTATGCATATCAGTGTGTGTATGTAAACAGGATAGCACAGACAGTAGTTGGTAGTTGAATGTTTTCAAGGTAAAACGTGCAAAAATAAATAACTGATTTCTGGTTCTTCACTTCATACTTTTGTATGGGAATATGAGTTGTATCTTTACTGTTAGAAAGTTCTGTTTTCATGAGCTTTTTCTTGTTGTAACAGAAATAGCTAGACAAGCAGCACAAATAAAGCTACTGAGAAAACTCCAGAAGCAAGAACAAGCTCGAGCTGCCAAAGAAGCAAAAAAACAGCAAGGTATGCATTAGACCTGGGAGAGGTTACTTTGAAAACTACAGGTGTGAAGTTAACTCTCCTTCATCATTTTATGCTGATACTAATTTTTTGTTTGCTTTTCTTAAAGCTATTATGGCAGCTGAAGAAAAGCGAAAGCAAAAAGAGCAGATGAAGATAATGAAGCAACAGGTAAATTAAGATTGCAAACTAAGCTCTTTATTGTTTCATAATATAATTTACAAGTTTGCTTGGCTTGACTTTTTGTTTGTTTGTTTTTTAGATTTTTCTTTGTGTGTGTGTGAAATGAAACGTTTGTGTCAGCCTGTTGCTATTGCTTCGTTAACATTTCTTGTTATTGTTACTCTTCAGCATGTATAAAATTAATTCCTCTACACTGCAAATTAAGACATCCAAATCTATCAAAACCCAAAGTCTCTATCTGGGAATACTCAAGTTCTCTTAACTGTGAATGCGTTCTCCTTGCTAGATGGGTGTGATGCTTACTGGCTGACATACTTTAGGTTTAGCAGTACTCAGGTTCTGCATGTTGCCCCAGTGTCCCATCATTGATTGAAAGCAACTAGAATGAAGGTAGAAATTAACAATTCGAGATCTCTGTGCTTTTTAGGTGAGATTGCATCAAATCACCCTTTATGTGGTATAGCTCCCATTTTCAGTCATTCCTAGATATCTCTACCAGTGCCTGTTCTACTGAATGCTACTAGTTCACTTACAGTCATCTGCTCCCTTTAAAGGCATACAAAAAATAAAGTACTACTATGACTTCTTAAACATGAACATCTATGTGTAGTTCTGAGTGTTGCTTCCTGCAGGGGTATATGAGACCTCTTCTGATGTTTTGTTGTTGTTGTGTATTTGTTTTTTGGTAATGTAAATGTAAACTTTTCTTCATACTGTCTTTACAAAAAAAGAAAAAAAGATGCAATTTTCTTCCCTTTGTAGGAAAAGATTAAGCGTATCCAGCAAATCAGAATGGAGAAAGAACTTCGAGCTCAACAAATTTTAGAGGTAGACACAGTGGCTCAAATAATACAATTCCTATTTTAAGAATGCTGTCCCTTTAGCAGTCACGCATGTAGTGAGGAGTGTAACCAAGTAAGCAGATCTAACAACATGCACTTAGAGGGGTCAGATAAAAAAAATCTGTTATTAAATATTTCATCATAAAGAATAGAAATAAAGAAATCTCACTTCAACCCAAATCTTGGAAATGCTCATGAGTTCCTTACTTCCTACACAAATAATCTCGTTATCCAAAAACTAATAGAAATATGATAGTTTAAGCTGCTAACTTCAGCTGTTCAATTTTGCAGCATTAGTATGTTAACACAGAATCATGCCATACACTGAATTAAATGCAACACTTTTGAAATACTGTTTGTATTAATATACATGTGCTGCAAAATATATATTACACTCACACGCTATGCTGGTATGATAATATAATTGCAGAAATAGATTGCTAGTTTTCGTGTTTCCTACTGATATTTTCATCCCACTACTTATATTTTGGGTTTTTTTTTATGTTCTGATTTTGATAGTTATAAGAACCAAATGAGGAATTAAAATCAATTATGAATAATTATGCAGTGTGAGGCAGAAATTGCTTGGAATGTATTCTTAATACATAATGTCACTTTGAATGCTTTAAGGTGTAATTTATTTCTAGACAGATCATTTTCAAATTGTGATGTTCGTGTTGAGTGATTATTTTGTGTGCACAGGCAAAAAAGAAGAAGAAAGAAGAAGCAGCAAATGCTAAATTACTGGAGGCTGAAAAACGAATAAAGGTTAGTTTAGATGTGCTGCAAATATGAATTATTATTAATAATGTGCTAATAGAGAAAATCAGGAGGTATCATTCGCCAAGTATGGAACTGAATAGATATAGCATATGAATGTGTTTGTTAGAATATATGTTCTGTTTTTAAATGTGTGCTATACACCATCTTGTGAATGTATGTGATGTACACAAAGGCAGAAAAGCACGTTCATGCAGTTGTTAATTTTTGTATACTGTTACTTGAAGGTTTTCTTACATGATATTTGGCTTGCATAACTTAAGCTCACTGTATCAAATTATTTTGCTGTTTCCCAGCGATGAAGCCTTGTATAGGCTGTGTGTCTAGAAGCCTCCAGAGCTTCTCAGCAAAAGTTTATGTGCACTTTTCTTGCTACTCAACTCAGAATATATGCAATTACTCTTCTGTAGCCTATATATGAAATAAAGTTTTTATTGAGATGTGCTGTTTCATTATACCAAAATGTGCGTGTTGGGATGCACGTTTTGATATTCTAAGTAAATTTCTTTTGTTTAAGGAAAAAGAGATGCGAAGGCAACAAGCTGTTCTTCTCAAGCACCAGGTGAGTATGCATTTAATTGACCAGGCAGACAGAATGCCAATTATTAAGCAGTACTTAAGTTGTATGGGGGATAAAAAGCTTTAAAACATGTCCTTTTAAAATTTTTGGGTTTGATTCCAGCACATTTTTTCTTTCATCTTATGATTTGTTGCTTGCTTTGGTATTGGGGTCTTTGGGGGATTTTAAAGTGGTTTTATGACTTTGTGATTTCTGTTTCATAATACTGTGCCAACTCTTTCTACCAGGAGTTGGAGAGGCATAGACTAGATATGGTATGGGTATGTTTATTTTTGTACATCTAACACCGCATTGTGATTTGGTTGTGATATGGTTGTCATAGCAATGCATAAAATGTAGCACTGGCTGCTGTCATATTACATACTGCTGCATGGCTTTACAGCGCAGTGCATTGCATACATCTGCTTGTCTTGTCTGTTAAGGAAAAAAAAAGTCTCAAATGTATAAACAGAATGTGACACTCTATAAATGACTTTCTAAACTGTAATCTGTGCTGCTGATGTCCCAGTAGACGTAGTACTACTGTATAAAATCAGGGAATAACAAATGCAAACATAAGTAGGTTGTCACATGAATAACTTTCTAAACATTGTCCCGTTCATTGGGAATGTATCCAGAGGATTTTAGCAGTGAATTGGATTAACTTGCTTTAGAAGTCAGGATTGTATCTCTCCCAAGTTTATAAAGTACTGAACAAATTAGCTGTCAGTGTAACGTAGTGTAATTGTTATGTGAAACATTAGACCAATAATCATAGCTTCACTGAACTAGGTGATATAATTTGCTTAACTGGAGTTAAGATCTACTGTACAGCTTTTAAGAAAAAAAACATACACACAGCTCTAAAACGCAGCTCCTTAATGTATTTGAAGTAATTCACAAAGTTTACTGAGGGAAAGGCATCAACAAATTCAGTGCATGTATGTATATGTGTCACCATTAGCTTGTTTAGAAATGATCTGGAGCTGCAATAATTCATCCTACTAATTTGTTGCCTGATCATAAAAATGTTAACATTTGAAATCCTTAAAACTAGTTTAAAAATTTCCTCTGAATTGGCTATTGGATAAGTAAATATCAAGCTCCCTAATAGCAGATGTAAGGTAACTGACCTGTTCCAGCCAACCATTATGCTTTTTGTTCTGCCAGCTTATGAAGGAGCAGCATCACAACTGACCATAAGTAAATCTGTATGCTTCTTTTTTACACTGTCTCCATGTTCATTGCTTTACCTTTTTGCTTTTGATTGTTCTTGTATTTTGCTTTCTAAACCTGAACTAAAACATGCACAGACTTGGCCATTCTATATTTAGTTTTTACTGTGACTTGTCTATTAATGCTAAACTTGCACTCAACTTTTTAACTGATAATAATGTGTGGGAATAGTTTTGTTCTAATCTTATCTGCTTCGATAGGAACGAGAGAGGAGAAGACAACATATGATGCTTATGAAAGCCATGGAAGCACGTAAGAAAGCAGAAGTGAGTAATTAACCTCTGGCAGTTTTGATGTTTTTGGTATTTTGTTCCACGGTGATCTGTAGAAGAGCTGTGTCCTTCATTTACCTGTAGTTGCAGTCATGCGGTGTGTCATTTGTACACAGTGCGGCTCCAGCAAAAGAAGCAACTGGCAGAAATTTAAATACGACCAATTCCTTTTAAACATAAGTAAACTTTATTTTGAGAGTGGTTTAACACTAGGACCCAAGGGAAGCTGTGAAGCTCAGCCTACTTAGTGGGGTTTTTACTGGCAGAGGTGGAACCAGATGATCTCTGAAGGTTCCTTCCACCCTCGATGACAATGTCTTTCTGTCACAAGACACTACAAGCTGCATAGTGATTCAGAGCCGTCGGTATTTCTGAGAAAGGAAGATTTTTCTTTTTTTTTCTTTTTCCTATTTTTTTCTGTGTATATGGACAGTTAGATTATAATCATACATGTCAGACTTTTTTTGAACAACTTTTATTCAGTACTTAGGGGGTAAAATTGCACATCGTATTCCAGTCCAAAGTTACTGGACTTGTGGATTTTACATGAAACCATGCAGATAGGGTTACTACACCATAATAAATGTATTTTTTCAATGTAGAACATACTGTTGCATTACAGCAGACATATGCTTCACCTCTCGTTTTCATGTTATGTCCAAACATTTTACCTTATCTTTCTGTGATTCTAGTTATTTGTCTTACTTTCTTTTTAAAACATAATAACATTAAGCTTATAACGAAACACTGCTTGATTTCACGTCACAAAATTTCAGGCTTTTTCTTATGATGACCATCTAAACATCTAGATTTTTAGTTTTCTTTCTGAAAACCATTCATTTTCAGCATAGCTGCACTTTGCTTCTGATAAGTGTTTCTTAATGTTTCTGGTGACTGCTTTCATTTATATAAACTTATGTATCACAACTGGATCTGAGTGTTGCACTTGAGTATTGTGAGGATTAGTGCTGAAGATTCTTCATACTTTCTGCACTGCTTCATTAGTTGTCCATTGGCCAACTGAATTAAGGTGTTTCTTCTAAAGTACTGCAAAATTAAACTGCTTTTGTTAATTCAGATTGTTAGCTTGCTTGTAAATTAAGAAATATTAGATGGCTTACTTAAAGGTGGGGAAAAAAGCATTCATGAGAAGTTGGTATTCTGCATCTGCACAACCTAAACCAACACCTATCTAACTACTCCCATCAAGAACAGTGATCAGACCCATAACTAGTTAATTATTCCTCTTATTCATAGCAGACAGAAGATAAGAAACTTTTCATCCTCCTAAGCAATTGTAACCCTGATAGAAATTAGTTGAATAAATAGTTCAGACATCTGGACTCAATTTCATTGCAAGGCTTCAGAAGGAAGTAGGTGACTGCAGCAAATAAAGAATAGGTCTGATTTTAAAAAGACAGTGTGTTCTGCTTAGTGAGCACTGCTTGGCTTTTCTGTCATACAGCTGCAGTAGAATTTAAATTAAAAAACTACTGTGGAAAAAAAAATTGCGTCCATATTCCTTGTATTATTGTGGCTGAAAACATTTCATTGTTATACCTCTAAAATACTAGTGAAACTATGAATGTGTACTCTCAGATATCCATTAAATGCAGTAGTGTATAAGGATTTAAAGATTGGTTAACTTAGATTTCACTTAGATCCTGTTATTCTGTTCTATTTGTGTACTTTCCACCTCCCTTTTACTTCAGTGCATTCCTTTAATTGTGGTGGTAATTATTGAAATTATGTGAATAATGCTTTTCAGATTCTTAGATTGTTTCTCTGTAAATAGTCGTGGGTTTTATTCTCTGCCTTTTTAATTCTCCTGAAGGAAAAAGAGCGATTAAAGCAAGAGAAACGTGATGAAAAAAGGTTAAATAAAGAACGTAAACTAGAACAGCGAAGACTGGAATTAGAAATGGCGAAGGAGCTAAAGAAGCCTAATGAAGATATGTGCTTAGCAGACCAGAAGGTAATTGTAACCGTTTAAAATGTACATAGGAAGCATTACTTTTGGAGGAACCTGTTTATTACCATGGAAACTGCAATAGATACAAAGAACACAGCAACAGTATTTGTTAGAGGACATTCTCAGCTACAAAACACTACTTTTCAGCGTAGTCTCTGCCACTAGTTGTGTGTTTTTATCAGCAATGAACAAAAGCCTGCATGTTATACTTGAAAAAGTCTGTACCAGTGGTGGTAACCACCATTGCCACTGCTGAAACTCACCACCCACTGCCTCACTGTGCTCACATTTACTGTGTGGGCTCGATAAGTGTCCGAGCATCGATGAAAATCAGTGGGTGCAGTTTTTTTCTGCATGGAGGAATTCAGTTGCTCAACTTTGTTTTGTCAATACTTGCGTGTCAGACGCCATCTTGTCAGACTGCCTATCTGCTGACATGTGTTGCCCAGCAACAAACTGTAATCTAATACTGGTGGGAAGGTTCAACCTCTACTCCCGCACCACCTGCATCTGTGTTTGATGTCATGGGCCAACATAATAACATGCAAGGCATTATTTTCAGAGCAGCCATTGTATTTTCTTGCCTTATTTCTGTCTTTGAGAAAATATCAACTTTTCTTGCAGATGTTTCCAAAGCATTCAAGTGTCGATTTGGATAATTGTATTACTATTTGAAATATATAATTATGAGATAAGACAAGCTCTGAAGTGGTGTTTGTTTCCTTAGTTAAAACACTTTTTTGCTTAAAGGTGGACTTTTTCCTGAAGTATATTTGCATAATTGATTTAAATTAGTCTGAGTTGTTTTTGCATCAGAAACATGACTCTTTTCTCAATATATAGGCACTGAATAGAGCTTTTGTCAAATGTGTAACTACTATAGGCCATTATTCCAAAAATCTATTCTTCCAGGCTTCTGTGGTTTTAGTTCCTGTCCTTCAGGATTTTACCTGTATCAAGTTCGCCCTTCTGAAGAGAATTACACTTCCTGCTGCTTCCAGAGATCTTTAGTACCAAATTTTGTGGTACTTTGTCTCCAAATAGGATCTGGAGGCCTCTCTTATCCAAGAAGTATTATTTAGTCTATGCCCTCCTAAAATAAGTGAAAAAGATGAACATTAATGAGGGGTGTTTCAATGTTATGTTAAATTTATCAGTGGGATGTGGGGGCAGCTCCTATATTGCCTTCACCTTCTATTGTTCGTACACTGTAGGTCATACGGAAGTACTAATCTAAAAAGTTACCCTCTGAAATATGCCACTGAATCTTTGTTGTTTTGGTTTTTTTTCTTTTTCCCCCTTTTTTTTCAGCCTTTGCCAGAGCTGCCTCGCATCCCGGGCCTTGTTCTCTCTGGAAGCACGTTTTCAGATTGTCTCATGATAGTGCAGTTCTTGCGTAACTTTGGTAAAGTTCTTGGCTTTGATGTGAATACAGATGTGCCTTCCCTGAGCACTCTTCAGGAAGGTTTGCTGAACATAGGAGACAGCAGAGGAGAAGTACAGGACTTGCTTGTAAAGCTTGTTTCTGCAGCTGTTTGTGATCCAGGACTTGTTACAGGATACAAGGTAATGACAAAATGATCTGTAATAAAAAACAATAACAATCCAACTGAACAAAAAATAATCCAAATCCTAGGCTTCGGAACACTTTCTTCATAGAGTGTGAAATGGTCCACATGAACCATGCCTTTTGTTATGTTAATTTAATGTTAGTATTATCTCTGTTCTTAACAAGGTGTAAAGGAGCCTTCTCTTTTTCTCTCCATTGAAGATTTTCATTTGAGTAGTCCAAACAAATATCCGTGCTTGAAGTCCTTGTATATAAAAGCAAATAAAACCACATAACAATTTTATAAGCAGTAATGCGGAGTGCAGTGAAAATAGCATTTTCAAATGTGATTGATTGAAACTTTTTTTTTTTTTTAGGCTAAAACTATTCTTGGGGAGCACTTACTGAATGTGGGCATCAATCGAGATAACGTGTCTGAGATTTTGCAGATATTTATGGAGGCTCATTGTGGGCAAACTGAGCTTACAGAGAGCTTGAAGACAAAAGCTTTTCAGGCACATACTCCAGCTCAGAAAGCAGCAGTGCTAGCTTTCCTTGTCAATGAGTTAGCTTGCAGCAAAAGTGTTGTCAGGTAAGTTACTTCTCAAACAAATATGTAAAAATAGTTTTTAAAATGTTCTATTTACAAACATTGTACAGACTGATTTGTTCCAAGACTTTTCTTGGCATTCTTAGAAAGAAAGCTGAAATAAGCTTTTACTACTTCTTGTCTCATATTTTGAAAGATTAGCAGTTTCCCTTGTTTGGTCTTTTTTTTCACTGTAGCTTTCAAAACTTGAAGTTCTTGGAGATGGTGTGATTGATTACAAAGAAATTTACTAAGTATTCTGGGGAATAATTAAGAGGAGTTATGTAATGATTCTGTACTACTCTCTTTTCCTTTTGATAGGTTTTGTGTGTTGTTTTTTCTTAATCCTCTTCTGTTCAAATGCGAAGTAGGTCATAAGCTGAAGTATGAAGCCTATTTTATTATGGCAGTAATTCAAGAAAGTGTATAGTTTGTGTAGTCAGTGATATATAGCATTCTATAAGTAAAAGAAGCTGTCACATAAAACATACAAAAACTTAGTGTTTTTAAACTAGTGTGATTAAAAGTTAGGTAGTGGCAACCTTTGGGATATCTACATCTCTGCTTACTGTGATAGTCTTATATGACCAAACTGAGTTTTGTTGCATTGCCGATTCTATGTCTCTTGGTGTTACAATATGCTGCAAAAGTTAACCGGTCTTGTGCAATGCAAGAGTAAAAGAAATTTTGTGTTTTAAAAAGCGGGGAAATAGCAAGTTGAGTGGTGCAAGTGCTGTGTAGGTAGTTTGTAAGAGTGTTAATGTGTATTTAATCACATTAATGACAGCAGGGAACTCCTTTGCTTATTGCAGTTTACCAACTGTAAAATTCAGATTTATAGCAGTCTTTCAAAACTGGGTTGTGCTTTATTTTTGTCATTGAAACAAGTATATAACTAAATTGTCTGAGTCTGGAATTTCTCTGATGTAGGTTCCAGGAAGACAGAAGCTAGTTTGTAGATGACGGATCCCAGTGAAATACTGTATATGTACTTGTGCTAACTTGAGTTGTGTGTACAGCCAGATGCTTTTTGGCTAATGCAGTTGGAGGCTTCACATTAAATACTAGCTATTAGAAGAAATTCTTTGCATTACATACTTCTGAGAGCTTGCAACACATTGTAAATAAAAGCTGCCTGATGTCTGTGCAGTCGTACACTGCACGGATGTTTCTAATATTGGAACTTCCTAACTTTAAAATTGTTTTAAGCGTTTAACTAGAAAGTTGGAGACAAAAAAATTTGCCCATAAATGTTTGTCAGAAAAAGACATGAAAGTGCACAGTTAATGGTATTTCAATTACCTTTGGCTTATTTTGTTTTTGACAGTGAAATTGATAAAAATATTGATTATATGTCGAACTTACGGAGAGATAAATGGATGGTTGAAGGCAAACTTCGGAAGTAAGTTTCGTTTCCTTAAGTTCTACTATGTCTTGCTCTTTTGTTTGCTCATAGTTGTTGCTATATGGTTTATTGGTTCTGACAACAAAATTAGCTGATGCCATTACAGGTTTACCAAGAAGTTGGTAACTGATCTACCTAATATAGGTGGATTAGAATGATCCTGCACTGGTGCTTTATAACTTGCTAAGGAAGCATGAGATTCAGAGGGTTTTTGCTCCTCAAAATTAGGATTAAGTCCATTTTGTATTCTTTGGGGAAAAAAAGTGAAATCTATTTTATTGGAATATAACAGGAGCTGTCATATTGTGATTGACATCATCAGTTTATCTGGACCTACCATACTTAGCAGTGTTCTTTCTGAAAGGCATTTTAATACGTGGTTTTCATGCAACAGTCACCCATCAAATTTTACCAATTTCTTTGACATAAAATTAACACTTCCATTTTATGTTTGTTACATCATTCCTTATACTTAGGGACCATCTCTAGCATGCAAACATTAGATATTTTGATATTTTTATTTAAGGTAAAATTAGGATTTTTAAAGGGTCTTCAGCTTCATACCCACTGTTCTCCCATCCTACAAGACAAAATTCCATACAGCAAGCATAATGGCTCCAGCTACCAGGAAGCTAGAAGGCATAAATGTCATGAATCATGGTGGTAAAAATGTATAGCCAGACTCCTACTTTCCTTTTTCTTGGTCATCTTTATCTCTTATCAGGAACGGTAACCCTTCTTAACGCTTGCTTTAGGTACTTATGTTTCTAATCTTGTTTCTCCCTTTTTTCCCTTTAATGTATCTGCGAAGGAAGATGGAAGAAGTAAAGAAGAAGGACAAGAGGGAGGTAGAGGAAAAAATAAGACCAATGAAAAGAAATTCTCTACTAATAGCACAAATCCCTGTCTGTGCAGGTTTAATGCATTTTATCTCTTAGGATAGTACCACGTGCCTTTTCCTGTCTTCATCTGTAACCCTTCTATGATTCCACATAGTTCTAGAAGTGTCAGTAAAGTCCTATTTAGCCAATTATTCCTTAATAGAATGGGACCCTTGCCTGTCCTTGTCCCTCATGGGGCCACTTAGTCTTTCTCTCCCTCCATCGAACTGTAAGTACTTGTAGATTAGAATCCTTCTTTTTCTCATGATCTTTATTTTCTTTGACTTCAGGTAGGGGGGAATAAGACCCTAAAGTCTCATGCTCCACTGCATTTCTACAATCATTTCTCTATTTCTTGCTTTTCCTCTTCCTGTGTGGATGTCAGGTAACAGTAGTGCTGATCCTACTGTAAGGTGTAAGTATTGTGGGAGTGTTCTGAGACATTCTTTGCCTCTTTGAAGTCACTAGACTTAACTCATCTATCTCATCTTTGATTCAAAATCTTTGATTTTTTCACTTTTTTTTTTTCTGATGAATTCTCAGAAGCTTTTAGGAGAAGCCTTCATTGATCAGTTTAAAACAGCGCTCTCTTTGTATGTCAGATGATGATTTTTATAAGCTCCTGCAGCTGTTCTGGGGCTACTCTGAAAAGAAGCCTGTCCATTTAAGTCTTCTGTTTGATCTTTTTTCTCATTCCAGGTTTTTGTATGTTACCTTCCTCAACCATTTCAGAGCTCAGTCTAGTTTTTAAACATTCTGGTTCCAAATAGTTTTAGGAATATCTGGTCTACTGACTACTTGCCATATGATCAATGGATACGTTCTCTTCCTATATACACACAAATCTCTGCGTGACTCTCAAAACACAAACTCATCGTATGTGGAAAGCATGTAATAGTAGAATAAAGGATATTGAGAAATGAATGCATTTCAACTAAGCCTGGCTTAGCAGGTTATATCTGTGTATGCTGTGTAAATTATCATACCGTGATGTCCAGATTGTCTTAAAGTACATTCAAGTGGGATGAGAAGAGGTTCTGCAAGTGTCGGAAGATATTTTTGGTCACAGACTGATTGGTTTTTATGCTTATGCTCCAGCTGTTGGTGAGATGAGCTCTGCCGATATTCTTCATATCCAGTTGCAGGAAAAGAAAAAGAATTGTGTATGTGTGTGTCTGTATACATGTAATCTCCATATATGTGTTTATATGTATGCATACACACATACTTAAAAAAAATCTGTTGATAAGATTTATAAAAAAACAACATTAGAATCCAAGGCTGAAACAAAAAGAGTCAAAAGCCTCTAGGGGGGCTTTTCCTTTTTTTTTTTTTTTCTTTCTTCCTTTCTTTCTTGTGTTTTTTGATTGATTGGTTTGGTTTTGGTTTTTTGTTTGTTTTTTATTGGTTTTGTTTTCTTTAAGGATGTGAACTGAATTCATTGATAAGTATAATAATATTTATGGTCAGAAATTGAGCTCTGATCTGTGTTGGCCTCTTCTGTGTGCTGGGAGGTTGCATCTAGTGCCTTCTCTATTGCATTTAGGGGGAATCTTGATACCAGTCACCATTTTTGTAAAAAGCATCTGTGTCATCAGATCAAATCATCTTTCTTTGTGTTTTCTATATCACAGATATTGTCAGGAGACTGTCTCACCTGAGATGATTCAGTTGATTTTATTACTAGATAATCGTAACTTCCAGTGCATGCCTTCTTCTTGACATCTCTTGTGTCACTTGGTCAATGTAAAATGGTGGTAAATCAGAAGCAGTGTTACCTAAAGTTAGGAATTATATTCTGAGGTTTGGATTGGAGGTAATTCTGATTTGGGAAACTTTCATTACTTGAGAGCTAAGAAGAATAATGCTAAGAAAACGTGACATTTAGGATTTCTTTTCCTTGCTATTTTCTAATATATGATTTAGGTACAGAAGTGATGATGAATGCTTAAAAAAATGAATCATAAGGTGAATTTTTCTTCCATAATCTGATAAACATTGTGGGTTAGGAAGAGCAGGCTTAAGTCGTATATCTGAGCATCACCTACTGCTTTGTGTAGTGGACTTCACAGCATCCTGTATGGTTAAGGAAGTCTTTTTGGTCTCATTGATTTCTACCTCTACACAACTTTATTTAAAAAGAGCTGCTTTCTGACACTTGTGTTATAAAAAGAGGGCATCTCTGATTTATTTCCATTCCTACTTGTAGGATCATTCACGCTTCCTATGGTGCTTTCCAGCGTTGTATCTCTATTTTCAGTTCTAGCGAAAGTAGCTTTTTTCTTTTGTTGTTATTTATTTTAGGTGTATGAATGAGCATCTTTCCTGATCACTGAACTTCATCTGCTTGCTTCTTTAGTGAATTGTCTTGCAGATTGTCTCAATCTGATTTGCCTCTAAAATTATTCCATTGCACGGCATTCAGTCCAGTTGCTGACTAGTGGCTTGGTTTGATGAATGGTTACCGTACATAGGCACAAGTTTCCAGTCCAGCTGAAAAGGACTTGACGGTGTAAAGTTACAGTAGAAGAAAATCTTCTAAAATAGTAACTCAGCAGACATCTCAGTAGGACTTGGTTAGCTAAGGCTTCTTGTACCAGAGCTGAAAACAGAACTTGCTTCCAGATTCCTTGGAAGGCCGGAGAAATTTTTTATCCAGAATATTATAAATTACTAAAGTAGCTGTAAGAGGTCTACTAGCAGTTGAGCAGTGACAACTTCATTAAGTTCTGTGCTGTTTGGTGCTGGCATGGTTTTATCAGCGTTTTAAAAAGCTAATACTTTCGTGAGAGTGCATCTGTCAAGAAGCCAGTACTTTTACAACACTCATCACGTTTGTAGCCACTTGCTGTATGGAATATTGTGTTGTAGGATGGGAAGAGAGAGAAGTATGACAAGGGAGAATTACGTGCTGGTAATTGTGTTTGTCGTTACCGTTCTACTTTTCCCATCCTACCCTTCTTCCAGCCATCTCTTACAAAATCTTTGTCTTCCCTACACATTTATGAATCTCTTCTGAGTCAGTTGCATTTTTTGGTCTGCGTTATAAGTGATTAGGCCTGGCTATCTATACCTCCTGCGATTCAGCATGCTTGCCTGCTAGCTTCCTGATAGGTGGAACTGTAATTTTTGCTGTGTGGGATCTTGTCTTATAGGGTTTTTATAGAAGAAGAAGGTCTACAACAGCTATAATTACTGGTATGTAAGTTTCCTTTTTCTTTCATAAAAGGAAAAATAAGGATTTGATTGAGTCTCCTAATAGCTCAGGTTACCATGACTTCTTAAAGAAGAAAACATTTCGTAGAATGGAAAGATCATCCAATGGCCTGTGCTAAAGCGAAGTAATACATGATAACTAAATAATAATTAAAAAAAATAAAAAATAAAAAAATCTGAAAAGAAAAAAAATTACTTTAAAAACCAACTTTCCTGTTGCCATGCAAGTACAAAGAATTTCATAAGTTTAGTTTAGGATTTCCCCCCCTATTTTTTCTTTGGCAGCTGTTTTATAAAGATACTCTTAATTGAATAAAACAAAGATAAATAGTTCTTTCTTCTAATTGTCCTTTCTGACTTTTCAGTATCACTCTTGTATTCTATTTCTTTTAAACGGTTATGTGATAAAATTCACCGGGAAGAAACAGAAATTCTAGGTAGGATTGGATAAGAGGTTTATGAGCTTTCTGTAACCTGATTTTTTTTCTTATTGCTTAATGTGAATAAACAGGTAATAAAATGTAGAGCATCGTAGAACAGAAGAGCTAATTTGATATAAAATGATTCACTTTTAATCACACAGGAACAGAGGTATGTTTTTATGCTACAAATATGCTGCATAATTTCACTCCCTGTTATGTTTTTAAAGTCTTAGAATCATTCATGCAAAAAAAACTGGCAAAAGAGACGCTACAGGAGGTGGAGAAGTAGGAGAGGAGCCTCATTCTTTGGAAACACCAACATCAGGCCGCAAACGGAGACGAAAGGGTGGGGACAGTGACTATGATGAAGATGACGACGATGATAGTGATGATCAGGCAGATGAGGACGATGAGGATGAAGAGGACAAAGAAGATAAAAAAGGAAAGAAAGCAGAAGTTTGTGAGGATGAGGTGGGAGATTTTAAATATTGAAATGGAACTAACTGGTAAATTGAGACTTGCTCCCCTTATGCTTCCCTGCAACATTAGGGTTCTCTGCACCACTTCCCCAAAATCTTACAGTAAGAGTGAAGGAAAAGTATTTTACGTCCATTTCATTATTTTTTTTATTGTTGTTTTTTTTTTTAATAAGTTGTTTTCAAGCGTGTATTTTTCTTTTCTTAATGTCTTTCTGTTTGTTTTGGCTTCATCTTAATTTTCCTGAAATTTTGTGCGTTTGCACAAGATCCTGAGAATCACAGCGTTATTAGCTAATGAGCATAAACTCAGTTAGTGGAGACTAAAGGTCATTTTTAATTAAAAAGAGAAGTTGTATTTAACATTTTTTTATTAAAAGATGTACCTGTGACATTACCATGTGCCTTTTCATAACTTTTCTAGGATAATGAATATTGCAGAAAGGATGTTTCAGTGCTCAGTTGTACCTGATGCACAAGTTGATAATGTTTTTACTAGTCAGTATTGGATGAGATGCAAGAAGGATCGTTGAACATTGTTAGTTTGAGCTGAGTTGTATCTACTGTAGACAGTATAAGTTTTTATAGCATGCCATGGGCTCGTAACGTTGACTGTAGAACTCCGTCTTTTCACGCTGCATGAAGAGACGAGCAATACAAAATACCAGTGGCTCTTTGAACTATAGATGCATGCAATGTGTGAACTCAAATATTTGGAAGCACTGTTCGTTAGCAGCACATCTAGCTTCTAGAGTAGGAACAGCTCTTTTTGCTGCCCCTCTGGTTTTGTTGCAGTTACCTTGTATGAGTTTTAAGAAAATACTGTAGTGGCGTAGTATAGTATTCTTACAAAATAATGCTTCAGAGTTTAAAATAGGTAACATCTAGGAATCCAATCCCACATCTTTTTACTCATCTTTTACCCTTAAATTCAGTCTTACAGTTTGGTACTGTGGAAGTCCTATAACTCCTCTGGAAAAAAATATTCCTTAGCATTTGTGCTGTATGTAGTATTTTAGAAGGCTTCATTCTGGTTCTCTAATTTTAGAGCCATGGAATATGAAACTATTGTCTTATGTTTTAAGTAATTGGGAGCACCTAGGATTATTATTATTTTTTAATTTCTTGTTATCCACAAAGATTTTCCTCAACTAAATAAAAGCTCTTCTAATGGAAATAAATTGTATGTTTAACTACACTAGGAAGGAAGAACCATAGGCTTGGTACACTCCTCTCTAAAAATCAGGAAGGATAATACTGGGATTCTTACAGTGATTTATCATTTAAAGTGGCCCTACAATTTCTTGTAGGCGTTTAAATAAGTTACAAGTATGCTCTGAAAGAGTGACTGACAAAACTCAAGAGATTGTTATTTCTTGCAAGAAAAAACTCTGTGAAATATACATAAATAATCAAAAAGCTTCATGGAATATAGGAGTATGTAAATTATGTAGTTGTTTATACACAAAAAAATGTTGCAATAACCAACATTTTGTCACCGTCTTTCAATACATATGTATTTGGGGTCCAGTTGAAAGATAGGTCTTTTTTTCCAGCTATGTTGTTCCTGTCCAATACATTAAACAGGCAAATATTTGAACATATTTATCCTCAGGATTTGCCTTTCACATTTGAAGTCGCATTTTCTGTTACATCTTTTCTACTACAAAGTTAATAAGACATAGTAGAGTTTTATCCTGAGATGGTTTTGGTGTGACAGTATGTTTGGTAATTATAGGATGATGGAGACCAGACAGCAAGTGTTGAAGAACTAGAGAAGCAGATTGAAAAACTGACTAAGGTGAGAGATCATCTCGGTTGTGATTTGTATTTGACTGTGGTGGTGGAATTTCAGAGTTGAAATCACAAGCCATTGCCTTCAATGCTCTCCCTTATTATAAGTTTTAATCAGGATCAACTTTCGTTTGATGAAAGTACGGATGCTGCAGCTGTCTATGACACCTGAATTTTAGTCCATAAGTATTTGTTGCATTAGCGGATCTCACACAATCAGTGATCAGAAAGCTGTTGATGATATCTTTCCACATCTCAAGTTGTTGTTCAGGTTTAATTTTATACTTCTGTCTGTTGATTTATAAATTGATCATAAGGCTTTGTGTCCAAGAGACAGTGCGATTTTCATTGTACAAATGTCTGCAGTTCTTATCTTTTCTTGCAGTTTGCTAATGGTTGCAACTGTTCAAGACTGATAGAGGGCTATCCTTGCTTCAGATTTCAAAAGAAGAAACAATGAAAGAGAAGGAGGAAACATAAATAATAGAATACTAAAAGTTGGGCTCTACTCGTGGCCCATGTTTCTATTTTTCTGTCAGAAAATCTGTCATTTAAAACTTTATCTCCTGCTTTCTCTCACATCCAAATTACAAAAAATTAGTAGTCCAGAATTATACCTGTCTTCCAACAGTATCAATTTAGCAGAGAAAAAAGTGAATAAAGGAACTGAAATAATTGGTAGCTCCCCTCAGATAGCTTTTATGTTAGAATACTCTTTTATGAACTGGTTAAAATATCTTATTTTCCTTTGGGCTGCAGCAGCACTCACTGTTTGTCAATGTTCAAGTGCTATTTATACCACTTTTATTCCTTAATTAATAGATTTCAGGTGTTCTCTTACAACGTAGTCATTGATGATTTTCTTTTGTGAAAGCAAATTTTAAGTGTGTCGGGCATAGCATTGCAAAAAATGTGCTTTTAAAGGAAAGCTGATAAACATAAGGTGAATCAGGAAGTGATTTAATTATTTTTTTCTTCCAAGGCATTTCTCCAAGTCAAATAATCAGTGCAGCAGTTATGAGTAAGAGTAGCATATAATACACAAAAAGCCTTTAAAAGTGCCTTGATTAAGTCTTGAAATTCTGGTCACTGGCAAACAGATGGTTTTTTTAATAGACTTCTTAAAAGTTGTTTATTTTTCACCTATGAAATTATAACACCTTCTCTTGTTTAAAAACAGCAACAAAGCCAGTACAGAAAGAAGTTATTTGAAGCCTCGCATTGTTTGCGTTCAATGATGTTTGGTCAAGACCGTTACAGGCGCCGGTATTGGATTCTGCCCCAGTGTGGTGGCATTTTTGTAGAAGGCATGGAAAGCGGTGAAGGTGAGCAGCATAGCATAACGTCATAATAGAGCATGCCATGGCAAGCCATGCTGCCAGTCTGTGGGTGATAATTTTGTGTAGTGAGGTCTCTTCATCTTAAACCTGAGGCTAAGCAGGTAACTCAGTAAGTCTTCCATTCATATGATGCTTTCTGATACCCTTTTTCTTGTTGGAAGACATTTACTTCTCTAATCCCTTGCCCTTATTCTGTCTTTTTTCTATCCTTAAAAAAAAAAAGGGGGTTCCTAGTCTTAGGCTGAAACATTAGTAAAGGGTAGAAAGGAAGTAGTTAAGAAAGACGAGATGACAGAAGACAGAAAAATGGTTTTCCTGTGCATTAAAAATATGTCTTCTCCACCTTGAATATTTCCAGAAACTGGCATTTGTTACCAACTTCTGACTGCATTGTCTGATCACATCTGCCTGCTCTGCTGTGTGTAGGCAGTCTGTCATACTGGGGAGTTCTTCAAACAGTTTGAAACTGCCAAGAATGCTGGCAAATAAACTTCACAGTCTTAGTTGGCAATGATTTTTTATCTAAAGGGATAAAACATTTAATGTTGCCCTTAAATATTTTGATAATATTTGATTTCACAATAAGAATAATAGTACTTGTTTTAGTAGCTAGCTGTCAGTTTAATAAAATGGCCTTTTGCAAAAATAAGCTTAAAGGCTCCATTGTACCCAGCTGATGTAAGTGTATGAGTGGCTGGAAAAGCAAATTGAGTCTGTCAAGAAGAAAACCAGCGAAAATACATATTTCAAAGATCTTGTGCTGACAAATTGTAGACACTGCTGTCTTGTTGTAGACACCAATATATCTTAAGGAAGAATACTGTAGCTTTGACTACACTGATTTTATTTTTCCTCCCAGTGTTAGAGAATCTGCATGTGCTTTTACATTTGCTTTGTTGTGGGAAGTAGGAAGTCATTTTATTTATATAAAATAAATCTAATATGAAAGGAGGCAAAAAAGAATTAGTTGTTGCTGAGATGATAAAAGTGATCTAAATTAGTTGGTCTGTTTTGTTTCATCTACGGTTTTTGTACTTCTTTAGGTCTAGAAGAAATTGCAAAAGAAAAAGAAAAGTTAAAAAAAGTAGAAAGCATACAGATTAAAGAAGAGGTACTTGAGATCTCAGAAGAAAAAATAAGCTGTTTAAATACAACTCACTGTGAGCAAAAGGAAGATCTGAAAGAAAAGGACAACACTAATTTGTTTTTGCAAAAGCCTGGGTCATTTTCAAAACTAAGCAAACTGTTAGAGGTTGCAAAAATGCCACATGAGTCTGATGTTATGCCCCAAAAACCTAATGGTGGTGCAGCAAATGGATGCACTCCATCTTATCAAAATACCTCCCAAAACTCTCTGTGCAGTCTTCAACCCAGCGTATCACAAAGCAGCAGTGAGAAGCCTGATTCTAATAATCTTTTCAGTCCTATTGCAAGCGGGACAGGAAAGTTTTATAGTTCTCCATTAATTCCAAGTGATCAGTTGTTAAAGACTCTTACTGAGAAGAACAGGCAGTGGTTCAGCCTTTTGCCAAGAGTGCCCTGTGATGACATGTCAGTTACCCATGCAGATGCACCAGCTACTGCAACTTCACTTACTCCTCAATCACATCCACCATCAAAATCACCTTCACCTGTTCCATCACCTCTTCTGGGTTCAACCTCTGCACAGAGTCCAATGGGATTGAGTCCTTTTGCATTGCCACCACTGCAGGTAAATAAATAATTGTTTAAATAGTATTAATTTGCTGTGCTAACTTAGCAGAATTTATTTTGAGCCAAATTGTTTCACAGGCATGGTATAATATCATTGTGTTTTCATTTATTTTATTACTTACTATTTCTAAACTTTAATAGTAGTTCCATGTAAAAGAGATAATACTAGAATTTTTTATTTAAAAAAAAATAAATTAACCAATGTTTGATGTTTTGTATGTTTATTTTAGTAATCAGGTTTTGCTTTTAGGGGTTTGGCTATTGTATTAAATGAAAAACAGATTTCAGACATTTGACTCTGCCCTCGAAATATACTGTTCCTTAAGCAATCACAGGTTCTAATAGGAATTACTACATCATTGTTATGTGACTTTTTCCTGAACAACTTGAAGTACTGAGCAAGTAAAGACATCCTTTTTGTTTTGATTGCTGCTTGAAAATTAGCATTTTAATGATAAGTCTGGTTTCTTGGTAACACTGAACAATACCAGTTTTGATGGTGTTAAAAATGTTTTCCCTGTAGCAGATGAAGCCTGGACTGCCTGTCATGGGACTTCAGTTTTGTGGATGGCCTACAGGAGTTCTTACTTCAAATGTTCAATTTTCATCTCCTTTACCTACTATTGGATCAGGGTTGGGATTATCAGAAGGGAATGGTAACTCATTCTTGACATCTAGTGTTCCTACAAGTAAAAGTGAATCACCAGCACTGCAGACTGAGAAAGTAGCTTCTACCACCTGTGCAGCAGTGGAAGTGGCCAAGCCAGCAGATCACTCAAACCCAAAACCTATACCAGAAGGTAAGGATGGGCAGTCAGGTGGGACTGTCTGGATAATTTCTAGTGCTGCTGTGCTGTTACAGTTTACTTTTTCTAATTTCCCTAGTGAATTTCTCTAATCTGACTGTAATCATGTGAAAAACACGTGATAAGTATTTATATGTTTGTCTTGCTTTAGAAATGCAGTATGGGTGGTGGAGGATTACTGATCCTGAGGACCTAAAATCTTTGCATAAAGTGCTGCATCTCAGGGGAATAAGAGAAAAGGCATTACAAAAACAAATACAGAAACACATGGACTATATCACTATGGCCTGCGTCAAAAATAAGGATGGTAGGTAATTTGGTATTTATGTTGCACATGATATTGGAGCATAATAATGCTGAGATCTTTTCAGGATGTGCTTGGATACAGAGATGGTCATAGCAGCCAGAAAAACACAGTAAAAAGTCTCATACTTGCATTTTTACCAGCCTTATGCTGGGAAGTTAGTGTTGGAAAATCTTTCTTTAATATAAATTCTCTTTTGGTTTAAGTGTTGATAACTTTTCAAGCATTTTCAGTCTCTGTAACAATATAGCTCAGCCTTCCCTTCCCCTTGCCTCTTTATTGCAAGCTTGAAATCCTACAGAATTTGGTGGTCATATTGGATATCTTAAGAGCCATACACTTCTGTAACAATTCTTCAGCATTTAAATGGACTGACAGGTAAAACGGCTTGAATTTACTTAGAGAAGTTGTAATAACTTAACAAAATATGATTCTCAAATGCAGTTGCAATTATTGATATCAATGAAAACGAAGATAACCAGGTAACTCGAGATGTTGTGGAAAACTGGTCAGTAGAAGAGCAAGCAATGGAGGTGGACGTTGCTATTCTTCAGCAGGTGGAAGATCTAGAGAGGAGAGTTGCATCAGCTAGTTTGCAAGTTAAGGTAAAACTAACTTTTAGTAAAATTTCTCTTTTAAAATAATGTTGATGAAGTGGGAAGAATTTAAAGTAGATAGTGGCAGCCCTTTTACTGCTGGTAAGTGCCTTCTCATTCGTCTATAATAGTCAGCAAATAAAACAAATGCACTGCAGCTCTATCATGGATATCTGTTTCAGATATTTCATTGCAGTTGTATCTTCAGCTAAAGATGATCAGAATGACAGCTCCTGAGGGGTTCTTTGGCAGTGTGCAGAATCACACACATTTTGTTTACCTTTCATGAACGCCCAGATTTCGTTTCATGTAGTTGACTTAATTTTTGTGGGGTTTGCCACCTTTCTGCCTCGTTTGGGTTGTTCCAGTAACTTTTCCATGGTGAGTACTGATACCAAACTAAGTATGTTTGGTTCAAGTATGGATGTAGTATTCCAGGTGCAGTGTGTTCTACTAGTAGGTGCCATTTCTCTGTGACCAAATGAATACTGTCTATTGAGACATGAAACAGACCTATTCTGATGTTTTCACTGGTAGGGTATTTCAAAGTAAGATAAGAATGCAGAATGTTGCAGAAAACTCACTTCAGAAAGTCTGGTAATGCTCATATATTTTTGATTGATTGTTTTAGTTCTCTGGAGATTTTGGAAAAGGTCTCTACAGATGGATTACAAGTTACCAAGATGTACTGGAAACAGCACTTCAATTGTTTATTCTGATTCTGTAGAACAGTTCCTCTATTCAAAGACTAAGTTAAATAGCAACCAATAAATGCACAAACCTTTCTATTAACATAGGGCTGGCTGTGTCCTGAACCTGCATCAGAAAGAGAAGACTTGGTATATCATGAACATAAGTCAATTATTAGATTGCACAAGAAGCACGATGGAGATAGTGCTGGAGGCGGAGAAGGCAGTACCAGCTCTCTAGAGCGGAAGAGTGACAACCCTCTAGATATAGCTGTAACCAGGCTTGCTGACTTGGAGCGGAACATAGAGCGAAGGTATCTGAAGAGCCCCTTAAGTACCACCATTCAGATCAAACTGGATAATGTGGGCACAGTTACTGTCCCTGCTCCTGCACCATCCATTAGTGGTGATGGTGACGGGTAGGTTTTTGAGATTAACTTGAAAAATTATTGTGCTTCTTTGCTAATTGGAGCCTATTTTCTATTGCTTGTTATCTATGTACTTTCTTGTATGTCTTGTGATCCATATGGATCATGTTATTCTGCATGGTGCTTCATAAAGATATTTTTTTGTTATGTTTGTTGATAATGCAAAGTTATCTTACATTTAACTGGATGTGACTAAGCTTTGAGGCTTGTAGCCACAGTCTGTGCACTACATCAAATTTAGTTGCTTATTCCTTATACTTATTGGCTGTGTATGTTTTGTCGTTGCTTGGCTTTCAGTGTGATAATGCTTGTTCCACGTTCAAATATCAGCAAACGTGGATGTGACCTACCTAATTTCTCTGTATTTCAATACAGAACTGAAGAGGATATTGCTCCAGGGCTAAGGGTATGGAGAAAGGCATTGTCAGAAGCACGAAGTGCTGCACAGGTGGCTCTGTGCATTCAGCAATTACAGAAATCGATAGCATGGGAGAAATCTATTATGAAAGTCGTAAGTGTTTTTTATTAAGAAAAAATAGTGTGACTGAACTAGTTTTGCTATATCCTGTTTTCACAGTTTTGTTTGCTTTAGGTATTACAAGAGAACATGATTTATAACATATGCTTTATTACTGCCTATGAAACTTAATATTAACTGTACATTGTGCACAGATGAGTATAAATATACTGGAAATGATTGTTCCCTTTTTGCCAAATTCAGTATCACGAAAATGTTAAAATGAAAAGCCCTTGTAATTGTTTGCTCTATGTAAGATAGTAATGACTCCTTATAATTAACATTTTGGTAAATAGTAATTTATGACTTCATCTGATACTGTATTTAGTGGAGTATATTTTATCTATGATATAAGCTTTATGGTGATTCAGCACATTTTTGTTCCTACGTGCCTTTAGATAGCTCTTTGTGTACTTTATATATTCCTTATTATTACTGAACTCTGAGGTAAAGTGAAAATAAAAAAATAATAATTTACAGAGTGAACTGTTTGAAAGGGAGCTGTAATTTAGGTATCATTCCCTGCTTCAAAGCTTACAGATTGAACTGAGTCCATTTTTCATGTGTTACAGTACTGCCAAATATGTCGAAAGGGAGATAACGAGGAACTGCTGCTGCTTTGTGATGGCTGCGATAAAGGCTGTCATACCTACTGCCACAGACCCAAGATCACTACCATACCAGATGGTGACTGGTTTTGTCCTGCCTGCATAGCAAAGGTAACGCTAACCATAAAGTCAGAGTGACATGTAGTGCTCTTCTTGTAGATTCTAGAATTGTAGGCCCACCAGTGCTTTTTTTCCAACAAAAATAACAATCTGTATGTTTTGTGTTGGGTGGCAATTAAATTGTATGAGATGAATTGTTTAACTTGGATTTCAGTGGCAGTAGAAGTTTGCCTTAATCTTTAATTTTTAATGTAAGTATATCCATAATTTTGTTGCTGATTCAACATCATAGCTTTTTCTTCATTCTATGATACTTTTCAGTAATTGTCTTTAGAGCTTCATTGTTAAGAGTTGATGGGCAGATGTCTTAGATGGTTTGAAAAGAAAAATCAGAGAAAAATATGTAGTTGTTTTTTTTAAAGCATAGATAAGTTTCACCAGTAGGATAGTTCTATTTAAATGACTCAAAGCAGGAAATACTATTAAATGTCCACATTTTTTCTAGTCTGTATGTAGTTGCAAAATTGATACAATTTTTCATTTGTGAACACTGTAACTTTCAACTACAGTATGCATTGTTGGATATTTCTCACCTATTGTCAGTGTGATTCTTTTTGGGTGCATCTTTGACCAAGTAATAAGGGAAGTGCATTGTTTTTTAAACGACGTGCAGTGTGAGTAATATAAATAGGTCATTGTTGCAACTTCATTATGCAGTAAAGGTAAACTCAGGCTTTAACCTTTTCCTGTAGCTATCAAGGAATCATATCACAACTTTGTTATAAGAAATTATCCCACTGTGCTATCACTTACCCTGTTGCGTCTGGATTTTTTTTTCCCTGTTTTCTTCTACAATTGTTGTATTTCTAGTATGACAGAATAATGTTTTTCTGAGGTGTTTCTTTTGTTGCAAATTTGGCTGGAAGTTTGAAATTCGAAGATATAAGAAATCCAAAGTATAATTCTGCCTGATCTTCAGTACATACTGAGTAGTGATTCAAAATTCTGTAAAACAGAGAAACAATTTTATGACACGATAAAAACTCTGCTGTCCTAATTTATCTCAGCTTGGATTTTTTTCTTGTCTAAAATAAGGCTGACCGCCTGCCATTTTCTAGTTAATAGAGAATATTTCCTTATTTGGCCTGAGGCCTATTTCCTAATACACTTTAGATACTCAAAAATGATTTGTTCTCATTGGTTGACATTATATTTTTATCTACATGGCCAATAGTCAGCATCACTCTTTTTTTTCTTTACAAACTGATACACTTGCCTGTTTCTCTAACCTTGAACAAAAAATATATATATATGTGATACTGAATGGCATTAACAGAGTACATTTATTTCCAAAACATTTTAGTGTGTTCGGTATTAAACAGAACTAACTCTATACACAGCATACACTTTCTGTGTTACAATTCAGATGACAAATTAATTGCAAACTGACCACATTTCTTGTCACACTAGTTACAATCAGATCTGAAATGCTTAGGAAGGTCATTTATAAAATTCATGGAATTAAGTAATTTCTAATCATAGGTATAAGTGGGTCTTTTCAATAGCATTGTGGTTTGATGTTATGTTCTAATGATCTGAGTGATGTCTTCAATTGCTGTTGTCTTATGATGCTGTCAATAACCATAACTCCTATTGTCTACATTTTAAACACGTTCTTTCTTAGTTTCACCTCATTGTCTATAAATATTTTTCTATTTGATTAAATAATAGTCCTTATTTCCCAATTCTACAATTGTTGTGGCTTTGTACTCCAAGGTTTTATTGTATTTGTCTTGCAATTAGGCTATTTATTTCTTCCATAACTAGCATTTTATTTACATCAGTTGATCCTTTCACTGTCTTGACTTTTAAAAGCTCTTTTCTGTATCTTGCAAGTAATACAGCTGATTGAAAATGGATATAAAATTCCAGTTTGGGCTATATCAGTCTATTGAGAATGGACAAATAGAAGGGTTACTCCAGCAATAATGCCTCCTGATGTTGTGCCATGACATCAAAGGCAAATGTTGGTGTTATGGTAGCAGAGGTTGGCAATATTTTATTACGCTTCATCTCCATGCAGTAGATGGCCACAGGGGGCCTTTCTGACAAAATGCTGTCTGACATGGAAATGCGTATGAGGCAAAGATGTGGAACTGAATTCATTGGCATTCAGTGATGTTTGCTGAAAGTGGAAACCAAGAAGTGGGTGTCAGTACAGTGGGGCAGTGGGTGGTAGATTTCAGCAAGGGCGACAGTAGTCACCTTAGCTGGTGCATATTTTTATGAGCACGGCATGCAGGCTGTTGTTAATTGCTGGTGAAAATATATAGCAAATGGTGGTGACTGTGCTGAAAAATGGTGCTGTGTAGCTGTCAATTTCCTCTATCAAATAGAGTTATTGTGCTCTTAGTGGCTGTTAGGGTTTCTGAGGAAAAAAATAACAGGCATCACTTTCATTGTGACCTTTGTACTGTACCTAAAACTAGGCCATCCTGGTTTTCTGGGAGCCAGAAAACCATACCAGCCTGAAGGTCAGGTGCTTTTACACTGCCACAAGTTGGGAGCCTGAACCACTAGTCACAGGGATTTCTGCAGCCTCACCTTTGAGTGGCTAATTGCTGACATGTTATAGTTGTTTCTTTTTTTTTTTGGTGACTGATCTTCACTGCTATCTATCAGTAGTGACAGATCTCTGTAATTTCTTGGTTATTGCTTATTCCTTTTTATTTTCAGGCAAGTGGTCAAACTCTAAAATTAAAAAAACTTCAAATCAAAGGAAAGAAAAGTAATGAACAAAAGAGAGGCAGGAAATTACCAGGAGATACAGAAGATGAAGACTCTGCGACTACTAGCACCTCATTAAAAAGAGGGAAAACAGACCCTAGGAAAAGGAAAATGGATGAAAGTGTTTCTGTAAGCCAAGGAAAGCAAGAAAATTTCACTGCTATAAAGAAACCTAAAAGAGATGACTCCAAGGACCTGGCTGTGTGCAGGTATGATCGACCTTCTTGTAAAGTGACTGATTCTAAACTCTGGTATGTGCTGTAGAAGCAGGTGGTGCCTCATTGGGGAACAAGAACCCTGTTTGCTGTTATGCATCTCCACACGGGTTGTGGTGATTAGACTGTGGTTGTACCAAAAAACAAGTGTGCTTGCAGGGAGTAATTGCCTTGTTTGGCAATGGAAGGTACTTAATCGCAGTGTGTGGTATGTGAAATGTACTCCTCTGTACCATCCAAGGGTAGGAAGCTCCCTGAAAGCTGTGTGGTATTGACAGCTTTCTGGTGTGTAGCTGTTGCGTTACAGAAGAGATGGTAATAGGAGAGCATTATCTTCTGTAGTGTCATTGTGGTTTTTGGAAAACTAGTATCAGTAACTGCTTTACTAGTTGCAAATCATTTATGGTGAAATATTTGTGCAACTTCAGTATTTTGAACCTCATCTTTGGACAGAACTAGGTGCTACTCTGAATAGTCACTTTTCTGTCTTTATTGGAGCTGTTTTCTGCCTTACAGAGGGCACAGATTATGTAAGAGTTTTCCTTCTGAAGGGTGAATAGGTTCACAGTATGTGATGAATTTACGGAACAGTAAACAACTTTTCTGATTAAGCAAAGTTTAAAATCACTTATTTAAATCCGTATTTTATTCAGCATGATTCTCTCAGAATTGGAAACTCATGAAGATGCTTGGCCTTTCTTACTTCCTGTAAACTTGAAACTTGTTCCTGGTTATAAGAAAGTTATTAAGAAGCCCATGGACTTTTCCACCATTAGAGACAAGCTAACCAGTGGACAGTAAGTAAACTTATTGTAAATTTTACTTACCCTGAGATGTCAATGCTCCACACACACTTATTGGTAGACTTGAGAATTGTACTGCATTTCTTTTTAACAGTTCATTTGCGTACTGGAACACTATTTCAGGATAAGAAAAAGAGTGGAAAAAAAAGGCAACATAGTGGGATTAATCCAGGCAGCCCTTTACAGTGTTGATTGTTCCTTTTCTGGGTAATGGCAGCTGTACTGAGTGCTTCCTTTGAAAGTATTTTAACTAGAAAAATGTTGAAGGGAAAAGGGAAGTGAGTTTAAAAAATAAATTAAACGTCGCACGGTTCAGACTTGAAATTCTGTCTTAATTTTTTTCTAGAAAAGTAACAAAAACGGTAATGGAAAGAACTTGCTTGTGCTGAGGTTTATTTTCCTGGAAATATTAAAATTAGATGAATTTAACTTGTTCATTCATTGTGCATTCTGTAACGGGCTGTAAATGCACTGATGTTAGGAGAGCTCTTTGTTGCGTACGTTTTCTCCTTTGATTTTAACTGCTCCAGAAATCATTCACCTTTTTCTTTTTCCAGGTACCCTAATGTTGAAGCGTTTTCGCTAGATGTCAGGCTTGTTTTTGACAACTGTGAAACCTTTAACGAAGATGATTCTGACATAGGCAGGGCTGGCCACAACATGAGGAAATACTTTGAAAAAAGATGGACAGAGATTTTCAAACTGAGCTGAAGTTACCAGAACTCATTTTTCCCCTTAAGTGAGGACTGATAAGACCAGCAATGTGAACGTGAAAGTGCAAGGCTCCTGCGTAACTAATGACTGTTCTTCCTTAGAAGTATCACAAAGAAGTGATAATAGTTCTAAAGGCTTCACTCCTACAGCAACCATGACCCCTTGGTTCTTGGTTTGTGTGTTTTAACAAACTAATTTAGGTAGAACAGGGAAGCACACCCAAAGAATTTCAAAGAAAGGGGTGTTTTAGTGCAATAGCAATTTAAAATATATCAAATCGCACTGAATATTCAACCACCAGAGCTCTACTCGGGAAAATGGTTCTTTTTCCCTTCCAATAAATATCTATTTTTCATTTTTTTACTTTGTAGTTTATTTTTTAGTGAATGTATTTAATTTTATGAATTATTTATGATTATACAGCATCCAGAATCTTCGTTTTCTGTGAAAAGGAAGAACTAGAAAATTGCTTTAAATCTTGAAAATACAACAAGGAATGTTTTAAAATGTAAAACAAAGCCAAGTAAAACTGTTTACACTGATGTGCTGTAAAAGCACTAAAAATAAACTTTACTGTAGAGTTACAAGTACATTTATATATATGTTGCTGCATCACTTGTGTAGTTAAATTGTATTTCAAGACAGTGAAGAAAAATTGAGACATGTACATACTGTTCATTATTGTTTATATTAAGTCTTGTTTTAAATATGTATGATGTGTACATATTGTTTGCAGATATTATTGTTTATGCCTTAGGAGGGCAGTAGCATTTTATTTTAGTCTTAAGGTAATTATAGCTGTATGGCTTGTACAGTAATTATCCTCTACCAACACTGTGGAGTCTCCTTAATCTTGGTAGTGCCTGCCTTTAAAAACAGGGTGTAGGGGATATTAGTTTTCCATTTTTCTATTTTGTTACATAATTTCAAGCCACCGCAGCCTCAATTTAAATATAATCATTTGTATCCACATGGAATAAAATGGTGACAGTTTCCGAGCACACACAGTATTTTTTCATAGAAACATTTTCCTCCATTTGCCTTGCCACAGAAATAACAAGAAAAACAAAACAAAAAAAGACATTTGTAACCACTGTGTTTTACCTACTGTGTGTTGTGGTGGCCTGTTGGGGCAGATAGAGGGGGAGCTTTGGGGGGTTATTTTTACTTTATTTTTTTTTTGTACTAATGTAAGAGTACTTGAAGCTTTATTTAAAGGAAATGTTGTGGAAAGGTAGCATTCTTTTTCTTTTTTCTTCTTCTTTTTGGTTGTTTTTTTGTTGGTTTTTTTTTTGTTTTGTTGTGGTTTTTTGTTTTGTTTTTTTTTTTTAGTAGTGTTATTTTTCACTAGTATGTGTGGCACGGATACAATAAAAGATTGTTTTGCAAACCAGATTTTCTTGGGAATTTTAATATTTGAGCCCTTGTGCGTACAGGAATATTTCCAATAATATGTTTTGAGTCTGGCAGTTCTTACTATGGATCTAATTCTCCTGGCCTTTTTAGCGCTACCTCTGAGCAATTGCCAGGCAGTCAGAGGAGCACTTCTGCCACCTTCTTGAATGTGTGTGGATAACATTGGTTAAGGCATGGGTTGTAACTACTGCAAGCAGCTTGCATTCTAGCATTAGTTCTGCTAACTGCTTAATAGCTTTTAACTTCGTGTTTCTGAACATTTCTGTGAAAAGCTTTGCTGGTATGTTCCACATTTTGAACATGGAACAGTAGGGTTGTGTGTTTTAAAATGCTTGGATCGTTGGCAAATGCATGACTTTGATGCAAGATAATTGGTTTGGTTTTTCTCAGATTCTGTACTTTATCCCCCGTAGTAGATCTTAGTTTTCTGGTAAGTTGGAACAGTATTAACACTGATGCTATGCACACAGCTGCATTTTTCAGCTTGTCTCCTGATTAGCTGTTTGGCTGGTAAAGCTAAGGAACTTAGCACTGTGATAGTGGGACATGCTTCACCTATCTTAACATTGGTGCATTACCAGTGTATTGCTTTGCTTGGTGGTGGAGTGTTTTCATTCCAATTTCAGTGAAATTAAATTCATAGAAGTTATTATATTTGAAAAGTGAGCCTTAAACTTAAATACGCTGTCATATATCTTTGTAGAAAAGAGCAGAGATTTATTTACCTGTTGGAAAAATGTCTTTAGTTGTTCTTAATTGCTAACCTTCTGTCCTAGTGTTCCCATCTCAGTGTTCTTAAAGGAGGCCAATGTGCTTTTACTTCCTTTTGGAACGAGGTAAGCGGATCTTAATTTTTGGAGTTGACTGACAAACTTTAATACTTTTAAAACAGCATTTGTGATGGTCAGTGAGGAGTTCAGTGCTCACTTTGCCTTCTGTTTTGGCTCCTGGGTTTTTCTTTAAAGCACATTAGATGACACACAGGCAGCTGGACGCTAGTTGTTGTTGTCTCTGACAAAACATGTATTTAAGAAGATGTCTAAGCCTTATGTCTTTTTATATAATTTATGTAATTTTATAATGATGGTTATCTGAGCACCTCTACACTTCTGTGAATGGGCACAGCAATCCCAAGGATGGTAATTTTATATACAGTGCTGAACTTGTGATCTAGAAGACGTTGTTGTTTAGGGATGTTGTCCCTGCATGCTTTAGATTTACCACAACATGCGTAGGACCACAACTGAGGACTAAAGGTTGACATCTGGAAAAACCCAGTTAGACTATTTGATTTTGTGACTTTTCTATAGCACTCCAGTGTAATCCTTTTTATTTGTTTATTTTATTAGCCGGTATATACACCAAAAAGAATTCATGTTATCTTTAATTACACAAATTCCCGCTGCCTGCACTGCCCGAGCTAACCGTGGTTAGTAGAACTGAGTAGCCACCGTTCGGATGAGCTGGTGATTCACAGCTGGGCGTAGTGAGTCATTTCCCCAGCTGTGAAATGCGGACCTGCTCAAGTAGCCCGCGCCGTTCGTGACGAGCTGTTACTCTTCAGCGAGGACTTCGGCAGCTGACGAGAGAAACACAAACCCGGAAACCAGCCCGTGTTTGCTGCGATCCCCGACCTCAGCTCTGGGGCGGGCGGAGGCGTGCAGGGCCGGGCTGTCAGCGCCGCTCCGTTCCTGCGGCCTGCCGTTCCTGCGGCCCGCCGCTCCCGCCGCTCCCGCAGCCGTCCGTGCGCCGCGCAGCTCCGGCGGGTCGGCGGCAGCGCGAGCCTGTGGGCGCTGAGTGCGCGGCGCCACCTGCCCGGCCCGGCCCGCCTCGCTGCCGTGCGCGCGCCCGCTCGGCGCCGCCAGCTGCCGTCTGCCTGGAGCCGGGAGAGCCGCGGGACCGTAAAACGCCGCTCCGCAGTTCAGCGATGGCGGCGGGTGTGGCGGGACTCCGCGCCGCTACAGCCGGACGGCGGGATGCGGCGGGCAGCGTGCGGACGGGATGGGGCACAAAGAGCTGCTCCATGAGGGGGCGGAGCTGGCGGGGCAAGCGCGTGCGCAGTGCCGCCTGCCACAGCTGCTGTGAGGGCGGCGGCGGAGGAGCCCCGTAAGGGCTCGCAGTGCCGGTAAGGGCTATCAGTGCCGGTAAGGGCTATCAGTGCCGGTAAGGGCTCGCAGTGCCGGTAAGGGCCGGGCGGGGCGGTGCTGCGGTCCGTTCCGGGCGGGCCCGCTGCAGGCCCTGCTGTCCCCGCGGCCTCCGAGTACGACGGCTGCCGGCCTTGCGGAAGGGCCGCGGCGCTGAGCGCTTCCCTGAATGTCGCCGGAGATCGCAGTGAGTGGCGGGCGCTGCGCGAGGGGCGGCCGTGCCGGCGGGTGGGTCACGGCCCGAAATGCCGGAGCGTTTTGAGCAGCGTGGCCGCCTGCAGGGATTAAAAAGGGCGAGCTGCTGGGGACGCGGCGCTGTCCCGTTAAAGGCTGTCCGGCAGTTCTAAAGAGAATCGTAGTGAAATTGGGAGGGTCTTGATGTTAAACAGACAAGCCCTGAGTACAAGAGCTGCGTTATTTGGTTTACAGTGGTACACCATTGTGTAGTACACAAACATTAAAGAACGCAGAGGCTGAAATGGTAGAACTTCTCGGCCATACAAGGAGCTCACACCTAACTGAAGTTTTCTCTGAACTCCCAGACGGTGCTGTCATGTCGTTTTTAGCCTTTGTCAGCCTTCTGTAGCACTCTGTTCAGCAGCTCTGTTCCTGCCTGAGTCCTGCTCTATGGTTCATATTCCCCTCAGTGTGTCTCCTTCCCCCATCCTGGTTCCTCTCCTCGCCCTGTTGCCTGTTTCCCTTTTCCCGTGCTACAGCCAAGGAGAAGGAGCAGGGATGACGAGAAGCAAGGGGGCAGCCTTTCTTTCCAGTTTCCAGTAGAGCAGCCGTGGTTTTAGCCCTCTTTCCGTTCTCTGACTTCTCATGCTCCTACTAACCCTTGCTCTAAGCACTCTAGGCCTATCTGTGCAGAGCTGCAGCAGTGCTGAATGAAGATGTGAATCTTCTTTTCAGAATTTGGAGATCTCAAGGAAAAGAACTTTCCATGTTTTCCGTCTGACTGTGTCTGACAGTTTGGCACCTAACCAGGTCGTTCCAGGAAGAAAAAGTCCAACCTGACCTGTGGTGGTGCAGGTAATCGCTTGGCTAGAAGCGAGGAATGTGATAAAAAGGAAGAGGTAGTGCTTTTTCTCAGTAGTCACATTCGAGTCTCAGTCTTTGTTCTTGCTTGCTTCCCATAGCCGTTAGTTCAGAGTAGATGTCAGTTTTTAGAATAAAGCCGAACTGTAGTTTTTGGTGATTTCTGTTTCCATCCCAGCATGTTTGTGGCCTGTTCTGCTCTTAGCTGGAGATCTAGCATTCATTTAGCAGCCTTTTTTGTACATGTAGCTGTACTGGTGCCAGCTGTGTAGGGACGATGGGACAGATTGCTGCTGCTTTCACAGAACTGGCAATGCAGGTGGTTAAAGAGTGGATGGTTTGAAAACAAAGGCAAAGATACCTTTCAGCTACTTCATGCTAGCTTGTTAGGAAAACTTACGGTTTTTTTTTCCCATGTGAATACTGTTAAAGATATTGTTATATCTGTGGTGCAACCCGAAGTGATGTTTTGACTTTGGATGCTAATCACATGGTAGGAAGAGATATTTGTTTTATAAGTTGTTAGCTTGGAGACTAGATTCTACAGTGCATGCGTGCTCTATTATGTTTTGTGCAGGTGCAACTGAGAACAAATTTGAACGGTGAATTTATTAGCATAAATGGAAGTACTGAAACAAAGTATGCTGCCATTGCCCTAAAATCAAGTAGTTTTTATGTGAGCTTCAGAGTTGTATTGCAAGCTTGCAAGTTGACTTAAATAAGAATTAAAACCTGTATTAGTATAACCAATTAAAAAATCAAAACCCCTCATTTCCGTGTTGTGTATATGCTCTGCTGTAGGTTGAGAATAAAACAGTACTTAAGTGGAAAATTAGCTTCTGCAAATCCGTTATTTCTTCCAGGAGAACGTGTAGAATGTTTCTTAGATGCATCTTAGTAAGGTGGCTATGTATGTCTTTTTTTTTTTTTTTAAGTAGATTAAATGGCGACATTAATTCACACTTTAACGGATCATAGTGATGATGTCAACTGCTGTGCCTTCTCATCGTCATGCTTGGCTACTTGTTCCTTGGACAAAACAATTCGTATTTACTCTTTAAATGACTTCACTGAGCTCCCATACTCACCTTTGAAAGGTCACACGTATGCTGTCCACTGCTGTTGCTTCTCTCCATCGGGACACGCTTTAGCTTCGTGTTCAACAGATGGTTCTACTATTGTTTGGGACACTCATGATGGTCAAATGCTGGCAGTACTGGGGCAGCCCACTGGCAGTCCAGTCAGAGTCTGCTGCTTTTCTCCTGAGTCCACGTATCTGGTGTCAGGTGCAGCTGATGGAAGTATTGTTCTTTGGAACATGCACTCAATGAAATTCTACAGGTGAGTGCCAGATACCTTCTCACAGCTTTATTCACTATTACGGAAATATGATCTGTTACAAGTGCTGCTCTGGTAGTGCTGGGCTGTATACAGACTTGCAGACCTCACACTTCTGGTGTATAGAGAGGAATAGAGTTTGGAAGACCAAAAGATCATAAATAGGGGAAGTGCTGAGTGTTTGTTTCTTTTTAACGTTAAGCAATGCGAGCTCAAGAAACATGATTATTTTAACTTTCATTTAAATCGTGTTTGTTTTTAATTCAATGGTTCAACATGAAATCAGGATACTTTGTATATTGTATGCATCTGATTTCTAAACTGTCAACAAACTGTGGTATATTGGTCAGCAGAGTCTGACTGCACTGCATGCTTTATGTTCAGTATACTGTAATTTTGTAACAGCATTGAAAGTGCAACAATTGCAGAAGAGTAGCAAAGTCCTCTGCTACAGCAAGAGAGACTTGCTCAAGTGTGGGAGCCGTAGGCATGGAAAAGCAGCTGCTTACCTTCCAAAGGCCTCTGGTAGGCAGGGATGTCCATCAAGATACCTGTGCCTCCAGTGCTAAACCTTGCATAGGGTCTGGGTAGGGGTGGACTCTGGCTCTAGTCTTTTAATCTAGGTATGTAACAATGTGACTATTGTATATGGAACAAGATCTTGGAAGCTTGATAGTAATCCATGAATCAAAAAGGGTGGAAAGTGTTAGCGTAAACTCTATTGTTTTGAGATAAGATGTAACAGCACAGAAATGAGTATTAGAGCTAAACCTTTAAGTATTGTCATCAACATTTCAGCTCTCCTTCCGAAGCATGAAACTATTTGAAACAAAGCAGGTGAGTATTTGTAGTGAAGCAGCACAGTTAGGGGCATGAACCCTCCTCCTGTCATCTTCAGAATCTTCCTCTATTGCCAAAGTCTTCAGGCCAGTTATTGTTCTTGGTATATAAGCAAAACATTACTCAAGTAGGAGAGCATCAGCTACACAGACTCTCCCTGAAATAGGAAGGAAGTTAAAAAATTAAAGTAATTGTCCTCTGGCTGTCAGTATGAAGGAGCAGCTGTTTTTGAAGGTGAAACTTGTTTGCTTTTTGTTATTTTTCCAGTCAAGACTGCTATTGCTTTTGTGGTCTCTCTGCCTTTGCCTTCCACAGCAGTGATTTAGATGTGAACTGATTTGTTTTCAGAATGATTTTTGTTATTTGAAATCATGTAAATCTGGAACCGTGTCCATAAACAGAATGGATTCTAGTGAATTCTTGCCACCATATTCTAAGATGGGAAAAAAAAAGAGAAAAAGGGAAAAAAAAAAAAAAAAAAAAAAAGAAAGAAAGAAAGAACTTGATTGTTCCTTTCCTATCTACCTCATTTCATTTGTATAAGTTAATGTTGAAGTACTAACGTGCTCACAGTAGTCAGCTTAGCTGTTTATTTTGGGGATGTGAGTATGCCTATGTATTCTGCAAATGAATTCCCTGGGTAGTTGCTCGTGTCTGTAATTACAGGGACAAAACGTGCAAAGGTAAACCTGTTATGCTTTTTTTACAGCTGTGATCAATATTATTTAGAAATTATCAACGTACCTAAAAATTACATCTGAGTTTTTAGCTACCCAGCCTGCAGTGCTCTGTTTATTTTGCAAAAGTTGAGTGTGTTGATGCCAAAAAAAGAGAATTCCTTTACCACACTGTGGTATGATTTGACGAAACATACAGGTTGTAAGTACAACAAGGAAACCAGTTAGTCCTGATCTGCTCCAGTCAGCTGCATTGTTGAGACTGACTGTCCAAATTGTGAAAGAAGCTGCAAGTTAAATGATTGTTATGATGGATGTGAACAGCCTCAAAGCATGTTCATTTATGGACATTTCTTAAAGCATTTGCCATTTCTGTAGCTAGGACACTGCTAATAGAGCTGAAAGGCAGAAAAGCATGCTCTGAATGCATATGGGACTCTTTCTTTTACTGTTTTCATAGTAGAAGCGATAGCTTTTTCTGTCTGAAAGTACTAAAAGCTGTGCTAAGGAAACAGAGCTGTGTATGTGAAAGGAAGGAGTGGTGTTGTATGCTTAGTGATTGAATTAAGGGAGTCAGCCATTTTTGGAGTTCCTAGGTGTCTGGTTAGAGAGAATATCAGGAAAGTATATTGACTTTGTCATCTGTGGCGTTGACACCTCTAGCAGTAAATACAATTTCTGTCACCAAAAGAGAATGTGCAGCTGTCCTAGAAAATACAGAGTCGATAACACTGAGATCCTGTGTGGCGTGACTGTTGTTCATGTCTGCGAGTTCTTTTCTCCTACACTTAGAGATTCTGCTATGCGCACTGGGTCTGATGCAGTGTCTGTTAAAAGGTGTGAGATGTTCATTTGACGTTAGATTACCTTTGGATATCCTAGAGAATGGTAGGTTATTGGCCTTCCGGAGGCATTTACTTATTTGCTAGGAAGTCTCTTAGGGTCAGTTTTTACAAAGTATTGACTTAGTTAAAATACAGAAATCAGTTTTCAAAACTGACTTTGTCCTTACATCATTAGCTGGAAATCTCAAAGTATTCCACTCACTCACAGCCTGTCGTAATTGCCAGTAGGTTTTCTGTAGGTCGTGCTGTAAGAACAGAACAGAGAATTGTGGGAATTCTTTTGCCCTCTTTGATTACATGTAATTCTGTTATAACTACTGTGTATTTATCCTTCACTTTCAAAATACCTGTAAGTCCTAGCAGATTATCTTCAGTCTGGAACTTATCACTCAACTGAAATGCGTTTGCCATGGGGTGTCACCTCATGTTTTTCCCCAAGGGGCAGGTCCTGGATCCTACAGCTGTGCTTTTTATTTTTTTGCATCTCATTGCAACTGCTCAATTTCTCTGCCCTTTGTTAGGGCAAGAAGTTCCAAAGTACAGAACTTAGTATGACTTGGCTTATTCTATCAGATTGCATTTGAGACTTCAGCTGTTCACAGCCTTTCTTCTAAACTCAGTTATCATATACTCTTACTTTTCAGATCTGGGAATGTTAAAGATGGTTCCTTGGTGGCCTGTGCATTTTCTCCGGATGGAAATTTCTTTGTCACTGGATCATCATGTGGTGATTTGGCTATTTGGGATGATAAAATGAGATGTCTGCGTAATGAAAAAGCACATGATCTGGGCGTTACCTGCTGTTGTATTTCTTCACATCCAGTTTCTGGTTAGTTACTTGACTCTTCAGGGGAGGAACATGGCAGAAATATTAAAAAAAAAAAAGTGATTTCATTTCTCTCAAGCTCTTATTTTCATGTTCTTTTTCTCATCAGTGCTCAAGATGCAAACGACATTGGGAAGAGCTGAAATTTCTCCCTATTGTGAATACTCTTAAGCAAGGGCAATGGAGAGGCTGATGGCAAGGAATATGCTAGGTCCACAAACAAAGCTATTGGTGTGTTTCTGATAGCTTTAAGTAGCTAATTATGCTGCCAGGGCTTTGGAATGTGTTTGGGCAGCATCTGTGAGGCTTATCTCCTGAGACTAAGAACAATGTCAGAAGGTGCAGTACTTGATTACCATTTCTGCTTAACACTTTCTTACTGTGCTTCCCCAAGGGACAGAACTAGATTAAAGCAATGCAAAGAACTATAAACACAATAAGCGGAATGCTTTGGCTTTGATGTGTGAGCAGGTAGACTTGTTTTCCCTCACCAGACTTGGTGCAGTCTTGGGGAGAGGTGAGCCACCACCTCCTGAGTCCTGCTAAGGTGTGATGATAAAAGCAGCTTTTGCTAAAAGATTTAGTGAACCTTAACAGCAGACAGCGTGTTCCCCTTCTGAGGAGCTCGGTACGTACAGCACTGTGGTGCCCATTAATGACTTGGTAGCATGTGAAGTGTGTCCAAATCTTTTGTGCTGTGAAAGAATTCTCATTCTGGCTGATTTACCAAGAAATGTGTTTTTACACCATAGTAGCTAACGCATGCCACTCATCTCAGTAAGACCCAGGAAAATGAGGCACGGTGACATTTGATGGATCTGTGGCAAATCCAAAGATCTGCCATGGCCACAGTAGCACTGATGGCTCCTGTGAACTGCAAACAGCTCTGTGTATATGAGGATGTTATTGCAATAACCAGATGAAAGTGAAAATACAGAAGAACAAGAGATGAAACCTTAGGGGTAATTTGATAAGGTTCTTAACTGTAACTGTTTTGACATTTCCAGTGAGTACCGAATGGGAATTATGAGTCCTTATTTAAATTTATATATTACATTATACTTACATTATTATGTAAACATGTTACAATTTGCTAATTTTCAGCCTTTAACCTGGTGATTCTTGTTTTGAGACTTGAAAATAGCGATGGGGCTGGCATGTCAGTTCACTAGAGTAGGAGAGTAGAAGGAATTTGGCTGAGAATAAGAGAAAATGATGGCAGAAACAACACCTGGAATGTGATGATAATTGGAAATGTTTACATCCTTGAATAGAAAGAGGGAAAGCTACGAAACTGTTCTACCATTGTATTTCATCTTTAACAACTAATGCAGGTGTTTCTCAGTAGTGATTTGGTGGTCTGCGGTTGTGAAACATCAGTTGATAGAAATGAAAAGTAGTTTGTCGTATTCTCAAATTTTGTACATGTGTAAATGATTTTAAATATGAGAACTGTTGAAGAAATGGAAATAACCACTTACAATAGGGAAATAACCGTCTGCTTCAGGCTAAAAGGCAGTATTACTGCGCTTGGCAGATAGAAGAATCAGACTCTTGTCATCCAATAAAACTTCAAATATGAGCATAGTGGTCAATTCTGGGTGTTATCTACTTGCTCAGGGAGTAACACGGTGGCAATAAATATTCCTTACTTGCATATATTTTGAGAACTTCTGCAGTTCTTTCTATCAACACTTTTTAAAGTTCTGAGATTAAGGAGATTTACCAAGTAGTGCTGAAAGAATGCTGATGTAATTTACTGACATGCTGTTATTTTTTGTGCTTATAAATTTCCCATTAATATTTTTTAATTTTATCAGATGGTGAACGTGCATCCGGATACTTCCAGATGGCTTCTTGTGGTCAAGATAATAAGATCAAAGTCTGGTTTATTTTGTTTGCGGACTTCTTAGGTGTGTATAGTGATGCTTCTTCCCATGTAAGCATCTTAACTCTTTAGTGACAACTTACATCTAAGATCAAATTTATCCTTCTGTCATGGATTTGTAGCCAAATTGGAAATGTTCTTTTAATTGATTTGCTAGGAAGCAGCTAATGCATGAGAGACTGGGCCCTGTGGCTTTTTATTTAGTGATCTGTTCAGCAATAATAGTAAAGATTAAAAAAAATTCCCCCAGTCCTCTCAATATTATGATAAATGTTTGCTTTTAATTATCATTTTCGTTTCTAGTAATGAGTATTATTTCTGCCTTGGCCTTTGGGCACATTGATAGTTTGAAACCTCTCGATCTGCTAGGCAAGGGAGAGATTTCCTTTCATCTTTCAGTAATTTTGGCCTTCTGAGCAAGAGCTGGAGGAATGAAAACAGTGTGGCTGTGATACAACTGCAGTGTAATCTGTGTCAGTGGTTTACGAGCCGGTGTGGCCTGAGTCTGTGACTGATGGGGTGAGGGGACCCACAAACCCTGGGAGAGGGGGAAGGCAAAAAAGGGAAAAGGCAAGGAGAAGAGAGATGGGCCTAAAAACACAACGGTGGCAATGAGCTAAGGGAGAAAAAAACTCATTTACTAACTATGATATCAGAATGCAAGATAACACAATATAATACAATATAATTGGAATTGAGGCTAATAGATAAAATGAGAGAGTATCCAAATCCAAAGGCCTCGCTGTGATGCTGAAGGTGGATGGCTGGGGAGCACGCACCGCAGGGAGAGCAGGAACAGAAGGGACATCTTGTGACCTGTAAACAGCTTTATCTTTCCCTCTGAATGGAAAATGGAAACAGAACAGTGAAAGTCTCCTGGGGGAAGTTGTTGTTCTCTTCTGAAAAGTAGCTACCTGGAAATATGGACCATCCACAGAACTGCAGCATTAGCTCTTTAACTCCCAGTGCTCTACATGATGTTATGGTGTTGAGTACTGATGACCAAGTCATGAAACCGTGACTGTGTGACTGCATCGCAGAGATGAGGCATATGGCCAGAATCACCTTCAGTGGGGATTTTTGTCACTGCTTATATAGAAATCTGTAAGAATGAATGTGGAATGTACAGATACCCAATTATCTAACATATTGTTAGACAGATGCTAAGGCTACAAGGTGAAGAGGTCATGAAAGTTAAAATTATGTTATCTGTGTGATCCTTTGTCCCTTTTTCTATAGGCAGTATGTCACAGAGTCAGGTATCTGAGGCAGCTTTATGCCCCTAAAAGCATGTTATCTTAGTACCTTGTCAAATATATCAATTTACAATAATTTCTGTATTTTTAGGTGGTGAATTAAGATATAAGTACACACTGAGTGGACATTCTGCCCCAGTTCTGGCTTGTGCATTTTCTTATGATGGGCAGTTGTTAGTTTCCGGGTAAGCTGTACATTATACTTGTTGAAATTTCAGATGGCGGTCTGTTACCTTAATCGGGTAACCTTAAGAATCACGTCCAGACCACACTCGAGTACTGTAAAGCAGAAAGTTTAAATGAGTTGCAGAGTTCAAAGTATGTTTCCAGTAATTGCAGAATAGTTCTTTGCTCTCCAGAAGCAATGAGTTGTCTTTCCAGTTTGTGTCTGGTGGGGATTGGGTTTGAAATGTTTGATTTTGAAAGCTCTATTCTCTGTGCATTGCAATGAGATTCATTGTTTCTGGGATTTTTTTGACATTTATGTGGCCTTCATTTAATTATTATTGAATTGCAATGCTTCCTTGCTTTGCAAATGAAGATTTTAGAAGTGCTGAGAGTAGTTAATGCATAGCTGGATTCGGTGCATGGTGCACAGAAATGTGTGCATTACAGATATCTCTTGCAAATACCTATTTGTACCTTGTGGGGAGCCGTGGAACTGGGGACCGGTTTGCATGAAAGCTCCCTCTGCATCAGAAATTATGGAAGTGCAGAATTTGGGGTTTTATGCATTGTTTTTAAAATGCTGTAGGTAGAGCTAATGAGTGCCATTGTCTTAAGCTGGAAATGGATGGAGCTTTGCTTTCCATAAAGCTCTGTTATGGTGAGTTCTGTTGAGAGTTCTATTTGTTCATTTTACTCGGGGGAAAGCTGGGGTTTTTGTGTTGTTTTTCCCCCCCCCTCCTTTAATTAGAAATAGTTTGATTCCTTATTCCTCTGTGTATAACTTTAATGTCGATGTGTTTGATTTTTGCTTTTTTAAAGGTCTGTGGACAAGTGTGTCATAATATATGAGACTGTAAGTATGGTGTACTCGTAAGGTTATTCGTGACCACTCATTTGGTTGTCTCTATTAGCACTGCTTCTGCAGTATCCTGTCAAGATAAATAATACATTATGGAATTGGAACTACAGAACCCTCTGTTTTTAATTTTTAATCTTCAATAAGTGTAACTTATTGATCAGAGAAATCCTTCAGTAATTGTATATAAAGCGCACATTAAGTAGAAGCATAGTAAATAATTTAATACAAAAATTACATTAAGTACAATGACCTTTCTTCAAAATCATTCTCTTTAGGTGTTTTGTGTAATACTGTTATTATATCCTTTGAGTTCACCTGACAGTGGTTTATACCTTTATGACTTTATCATATTGAAAATAATGATTTTGCTGAAAATGACAGATGAACAGATTTTAAGCTTCTCTGCACATACTGCTGAATTGACACAGATTTTCAGTGAGGGTTGCATGCTTTTCACCAAAATGACTAACCTGATACCTTCACAGTTTGGGCCCAGTTGTATCAGTAGTTTGATGCTTAGATCCCCTTTAGGAATGGCACGTCAAGGTAATGAAAAATGCAGGAAACGGCAGCATCAATGTTTCTTAATGCTGTTTGTCAGATTTTTAGCCTGAGGTTTTTAACATAGGGCACAATACATTTTTTAGAAGTTCTGTTGCCATTATGAAGGCTGAGGGAGGTTAGGACAATTGATCTGCTTGGGAGAGAGACATTTTGGCCCAAAATAGGGCTCGTTCCTCATGCTGAGTAGTTAAAGAAAACTAGATCAATTAGTAGCTTGGAATAACTTTGCTCTTCGTCTTTTAGTTCTTTCTTTACATATCAAAGAAATACTACCTTTAGTTGTAAGGAAAGTCTCTCAAAACATATGTTATAACTGGCAATTCACGGACTCGTTTTTAAGTAGCATCTAGTATACAAATAAATGAACCTCTGATGTAACCCTCAGGAAATTGTTAAGATTGTAGTATGAAGTCTGCTTGAATTTCAGTAATCACTTCAGGTCATTTTTAATCCTAGATTTGTAGAAGAAATGTTTTTATCCGCATGAATAATCAGCCAATGTGGGTATAGTTAATTCAGCTGATATTTGTCCTGTTATTACGGTGAAGGGTAGCCTTTCGCCAGGGTGCTGAACTGAGGGTCTCACGTAGGAAAGACAAGATACATATCTGGCTTTGCTGCTCATTGCCTTAGGCAAGGTCATATTCCTACTCTGAAGGCAATTCCTTTCATATTCAAATAAGAAATATTATTCTTATCTCTGAAAGTATGTGTACAAGTGAGTGAACATTTGCTTTATTCTTTAAGATAAGAAAGTCTTTAAAGTCACAAATATTCTTTTTTGCAGAATACTGGCAATATCCTTCATACTTTGTCTCAGCATACCAGGTATGAATCCAGTATGATAAATGTCTTTTACTATTAATAAATAAAAGAAATTAATTCAATGTCATGTCAATTTTCACACTTTTAGGTATGTCACAACTTGTGCCTTTGCACCACGTAGTCTCTTACTTGCCACGGGTTCAATGGATAAAACTGTGCGCATATGGCAGCTGGACAATAAGCAGCCCTGTGCAGGTCAGTGTTTGAAGTGTTTTTAGCCTATTCTTTACACAACAAGAATTCTCTATTTAAAAAAACAAACGAACAGCAACAAGCAACTCATACATAGATATTAGAATATTGAATTCTTTTTTCCTAGTGTTTCCCATTTCTTACTTTCTGTTTAGCATTTAAGATGTGGCTGTTAATTCCCAGAGCACTGAAAGACTTCTCCAAGATGTTTACTTGGTAGCAATTTAAAGAGAAAATATGCTAATTGAAAGCGTAATAGTCAACAAGATATATAACTTGCCAGTTGCAATAGGAGGAAAAATATAATTCAATTTACAAAATATGGGAGTACCTGAAGCATGCGGCGTAAAAATAAATGGATCTTTGTTCAAAGCACAAGAATTAAGTCTGGAATTTGGTCTGCTTTGATAAGGAGATATCATACTTGGCTTTAGTGTCTGCTGACACTTTTCAGTCTCCCGTTCAATTCTGACAGATGTCAGCACCTGAGAGATTTAATTCCCCTAAACTTTGAAAATCAGTCAATAAAGACAAAGCCGAGTGAGTGTCCCCCTATGAAGCAGTGTTTAATGAGTATTGCTTTTATCAGACATTAGGGAATGCGGAATAGTGAGAGCGTTTAGAAAATGCTCATTACTTCCATAGTTCTTACAGGTTGGGTTTGAGTTTTTGTTTTTCATGTTTTGCTTACTTTTATCTTTCCTTTCCAAAGGAAATGCTGTAGAAAATGACTCTAAGATGAGAACTGTTGAGAACTGGTCAGAGGATGATGTTTCAGCCTGGCTTTGTGCACAAGGCTTCACAGAACTTGTTGGGCTTTTCAAAGCGAATGACATTGACGGCAAAGAACTCCTGAATCTTACAAGAGAAAGTCTGAATAATGAATTAAAAATTGGTAAGGGTATAGAAATCCAAATAGTTTGTAATCTTTTGTGTATGTGTAAAATGTTGGAATGAAAGTAAGTTAGAAGTTCATGCGTGGGTAAGTTTTCCTGAGATACGTTTTTAATCACGACCATTGGTAACTGAAACAAAGAAAAGTAATGTTGCATTATCCCAAGGACTGTATGTTTTCCTTTACCTGGAGATGTAAAACTGCACATGGCACTGGCAGTGAATGTTGATAAGTGGTCTTACCTGCTTTTGTTTCTGTTTTCTGCTTTTAGATTTTGGGCCGTTAAGCTGTGGGAAAGTAATTTCACCTTTTGTATAGACTTACTGATTCTGACTTGGTTAATAGGATTCTCCAGCTTTTTACTATCAGTTTATAAAAGCATTATGTTTATAATATTACATGGTGAAATCCCGTAAATTTAGCAGTGAGATTCTTCAGAGCACAGTTAGCATAGCAGAAAAATACAAGATATGTTTTATTTTGTACTTTGTAGGTAAAGCATTTGGTGTCAGTAATGCACAAGCAAACCTTACCAGCCTCAGACACTTTGCAATTCATCAGGCATCCTTCTGGTTACTGTTGACCTTTCACTTTATTGCAAAACTGCAGTTACGTTTTAGAAGGAATCCTAGGCTATGGCATTGTTACCACGCACTTGAATTTGTTTTGCCATTTGTTTTCATTCCCCCCGATGGATTGCTGTCCATCAGGATTGGCATGCACCGGCCACAGGTCTGCAGACTTCTCTGCATTTGATGGGGTTGGATGGACTGAGCTGTATTTCCTCTGGCATAGCAGTAATGCAAGAACCAACCTCTCTGCCTCATGTAATTGTGTTTTTTGTTCTATATTCCAATAACTTTAGAGTCTCTTGGCCTGCGCAGTAAAATCCTTCAGAAGATTGAAGAGCTGAGAATGAAAACTGTCCCTGTTTCTGCTGTTGTTCCTGATGAATTCTTATGCCCTATAACACGGGAGCTCATGAAGGATCCTGTTATTGCAGCAGGTATGACTTTGAGTAATGTTGAATAACACGGATGGCTTAAGGGTATGGGATATGGATATGGGAACACAAAAATTGGGCATATCTTTCTACAGTGAATAAACTAAATTAGTCTGAGTAGCTATTGCAAGAAAACAGAACTGTGGGAAATGTTTGGGCAAATGGCATCCATGACAGAGAAAACTATCATGCAGTTCCTTTAGTATCAGCTTTACTGACAAAACCATGTAGATTTTTTTTAATGCTCTTTTTGTGCCTCTGCAAGTATATATTTAAATCCTCACTACAGACCAGTCTCTGCAAATACATGATGGAATTGTGCATGAGGGAGACAACAGCAAAAACACAGCCCCGTTGCTAACTACACAACTGTATATGTGGCACTTAAAAGGTTGCACAGAAGGTCAGATATCCCACTAGTTTTTGTGGCTTTGTTCCTCTCTTTTAATGCTTTGAAAAAAAAGAATACAAGCTGTTTGTTACTTATATAATAACAACGTGTTTTACAAGGACTACTCCAAAGTTAGTTCTGGCTGTTTTGTTTTGTTGGCCCATAACATCAGAGAGAGCTGTTGGTGGGATGGCAGCAGAGGTTGAACCTTCCCAGCAGTGTTCCATTATGTGCTGTTGCTGTGACAGATGGCAGCAGAGCGGGAGTCTGATCCAGTGGTGTCTGACAGGGAAGTGCAGATGAAACAAAGCTGTCACTGAATTCCTTCAGGTGAAGAAAACGGCACCCACTGACACCCATCAGTGTCTGCTGGAGGTTTACGAAGCCCATACAGTGTTAGTGAGCAGAGGGAAGCGGTGGGTGCAGTTTCAGCGGTGGTAGCAGTGGGTCACCTCAGCTGGTGCAGATTTTTAGGAGCCTGGTATGCAGACTCTTGTTCGTCACTGGCAATAATGCATTGCTAAAGGTGGTGACTGCTGAACAACGGTGTTTTGTAGCTGAGAATTTGCTCTAACCAGTAGTGCTATTATGCACTTAATAGCTGTTTTAGTTTGCATGGAAATAAGTAGGAGGCATTACTTTTGGAGCAACTTAATTTATGTCTATGTGACCCACAACAGTTCTTACTCACTAAATCCAGGCCCAGGAAAGTCAAAGGTTGGTTCAAAAGAGACTGAACAATTTCGTGTGTCCTGTGTTGTCATCACCACATTATTTACTGCAGGAACTGATCTCAGTACTGCTGGACAAGCTGTTACATTACATCCAACTACATAATTTGTCTACATCTCAATTTTTTATTTGGAAATACTGACTTCCTTCTGTCTCTCACATAATGTAAAGCATATGCTGTGTAACTGCTGCGTTGTCTGTAATGCAAGCTTTGATGATGGTTTCTTTGCAGATGGGTATTCCTATGAAAAGGAGGCAATGGAAAACTGGATCAGCAGTAACAGGCGATCAAGTCCCATGACAAATCTTCCTCTTTCCAGCCTTGTGCTTACACCCAACAGGACTCTGAAAATGGCCATCAACCGTTGGCTGGAGACTCGGCAGAAATGTGGCGACAGCACTTCGTCTTGAAGGTGTTACTAAAATGAAGGTACGTGTCGCTGGACGTGGCCTATTGGAGATGCTTGTGTCAGAAACACCCAGAGTGAGAAAAATTCTCTTCTTCCCTGAGTGCCACTTGTAATGTTTGTGCTAAAAGAACATCCTCACTGTTGGAAGCTCCTAAAAAATTACTGAGTGTTTTTTAAGTGATAGTTTTCCTGTGTGGTGTTTCTGTTTAAGAAATCAAACACCAACATTCACCATTTTGCAAATAAATGTTCTCAAGATTTTCCTCCGCATTTACGAGTTTTCAAGTCTTCATTTTGCAACGTGGGTCTGAAAGCACAGAATTTGTATTTTATTTCTGTTCTTTAATTAGAAAAAGCACCTTTCCCCGTTCCCTGTGAATGAACGGGCACTTGGAGGAACGGCAAAGAATTCTTCCTGAGCCGCCACTGGCTGCATCTCACACAGCTGTAATCGTAACTTTATTTTGTATGGAAAAAATACAGTAGCTGTGCAAAAATAGAACTACAGGGCAAGAATAATATAACTTGTACAAAATACCAAAGAAATAGTATGCAATAAATAAGCTAAAGCATCATAATGTGAACTCAGGAAAGAAGTTATAAAAACACATACAGCTGTTTACAACATACACACATCACTGTACACACAAGACCTGAAAAGTGACAACATCGGGTTGAACACTCCTGCCAAGCGGCAGAAATGTCGCCGCATCTCTTCAGTTTGCAGATATTCTTGTCACTGTAAAACCTTTTTTCCTCTGAAAAAACTCCGCAGCTTCATCCTACACAGTAACTTCACATGCGCTTTGCCTCCGACTTTCATCTGCATTTCATTTCTTGGGTTTCCCATCAAAATGCTTCCTGAACATTTCACTGCTGTACCTTTTTTAATGGATAAAGAGCCAATAGATAATGTTGCTTTAAAATAGCACCCAAAGGTGATTAGGTAAACTATATAAAGTGCGGTTATTGTTAACATGCTGTAATATCGTGTTACTCAGTGCAATAACCAATATGGTCAAAGCCTTTCAATACACATGCAGATGTTACTGTTTGTTTTACTTGTTACTAAAAGTAGTTCTATTTACATCTCCAAACATGACTGCTTCCAGTCTACTCATACACAAATCAACTTCCTAAATGTACATCATGCACCTCAAATTGGAGCCCACTAGAAAAGTGATAAAATACTATCTTTGATTTAATAAAAAACAAACATATACAGATCTGCAGAGTACACAGCATCTATTTTCATAACGCTGTTTTGATAAGTAAGCACTTAAGCATTACAGAGGCACAATTATTGTGTGAGTGATGAGATGCGATACAACCAAAAGCAAGGACTAAAGCCCCATGGAGAAGCTCAATTTTATATATATATAACATATTATATATTATATATATATAAATTCTTCTGGGTGGTAAAGTGTAATGGAAAGAATTTCAGTACTTTGGGTCCTAGTCTGATGGACTGACTGACTGATGGATCCGAACTGACTCTTCGCACATAAACCTGCTATTCCAGTTACTGTGTCAGCATGAACAGCTTGAAGTGGTTGTACCCCACAGAGCACTGGTCTGCATGGTGGGCTGAGCACACAAACTCACCAACAGCCAGCCGCTACCCCACCATAGTGGGAACACCTTATGATGTCATAAGCAAAGTTTTACCACTATGTAATATACAAAATAATATTTACACATTTGATTCAATAAATGATCGCTTTGGTTTTGTAGAGGTGATGTGGCTTAAATGACCTTCCTTACTGATGTGAGGGTGTTGTTTTGATGGTGCATCTGGGTATAAATGCAGAACTGGTTTTGGTGCTCTATTATCTTGACAGTAGGCGGCTGTTTGACACTGAAGCTCCTCGTGTACTTTAGCCTGCATACCATTCTGGTTGCTCTCTCCTGGGACAGCAACAGTAGAGGAAGTTTTAGTCTGGGAGTGTTTGACTGAAAACTGATCAAAATTAGAAGACTGAGTGCTCCCAGAAGGAACATTCATTGATGATCCATCTGAAGCCTGGGAATGCCAAGAGCGACTGGACTGACTTTGCTGCTGAAACCTGGCAGTCTTATCCATGATTCCCATGAACGGCGTATTGCGAGGTCTGTGCTCAGCAGCAGCACCGTGCACTTGATTAACTTTGCTCTCCTTGATTCGAACGTCTGGCCCCTTAATGCTATCTGCAAAACTGCTCACTGAAGTTAAGCTGCTGGTGGAGCCGGCAAGAACCATACTGCTAGGTGGAGAACTAGAAGAGACAGTGCTGGGTGCAGGACTTTGCTGTCTTGCTTCACTGAAATTCATTTGGAATTGGGCTGGTGATGGGTCAGAGGTTTTAGATTTCTTTGCAAAAGAGTGCTGTGAATGTGAACACTGGCTGGATGTGAACTTCTCATTGCACAGCTCAGAACTCGCTCCAGTGGAAACGCTTCCAGGTGATAATGTGCCTGTCCCATCTAAATGCTGAACTTTAGAGTGTCGAACTGGCACAGGACTTTGGGAAAGATGCTGAAAAGGTGATTGTGTCTTTGTATTACATTGATTGCTTCCCAGTTTTGATGCGGGCTGGATGGAGCTCAGGTGCTGATTAGTTTTTACAATCTGTGCTTGCTTTGTTGGCTGCATGACCAAGCCTGGCTCTCTCAGATATTTAGTGCCTGTTCTGCCTTGAGGGGACAGAGGTCTCGCTTTCTGCTGAACGCTGTCTGGAAGGTTTCGAGTGTATGATGAAGCAGCTAAGGAATGTTGCATCCTTTGCGAAGAAACAGATTCCTCAGGGTGTGGAAGTTCTTCCTCATTTTCCTGAAGATGGAAGTTCTCATTCACACCTTGAATAACACCCTCCTCCTCGTTATCAGAGCTGTTAATTTGCTGTCCTGCCTGTGGGCACTGATGCTTCTGTTGTTGCATTCTCTGGAACTGCTTACATTCCTCTTCTACTCGAGCCAGGAGACGTTTAATTTCTTGATTGGTAGGACACAGCTTTGTGGCTTCATGTAAGTCAGCAAGAGCAGCGAGTAGCTTTCTGTATGAAAAAGAACCCAGAATTTATTAATAACAACCTGCGACAAGTTTGAGTTTCAGCATTGCCTATTAAGCAGTAATATCCACCTCTACCACTGTCAAATACATGTTCTGATTTGTCATCTCTTGCCAGATGTGGTGAAAAGATAAGAACCGTATAGTCTCCAACCTAGGAAGTTCTAGAGTGGAAGCACAGAAGGACCTAATACACATGGAAATGGTACCAGGAAAATAATTTTTTCATTCTAAATTCCAGCTACAACTGGTGGAGAAGAGCAGCAGTTACAGAAAATGTTACAGAGTTTACAAAAGTGAATGTGGACTCACAAACGTCATCAGACAGTACCTGCTGTTCCTTTTGGCTCTTGCTCGAGCATAATAGGCTTCGTAAGACTTGGGTTTCAAATCCAACGCTTTGGTAGCGAATTCTTCAGCCATTCCAAAATCCTAATTATTGAAACAAATGTACTCATTATACATGGACAACAGAAGAAGGCTGTGGGCACTTTATTCACAGTACCACTTCCAAAAGTGCAGACAGCTTATCCAGTATAGAAAGTTACCTCTGTCAGTAAGGAAGAGCAACCACTTTCACGAGGTCTGGAGACAGACAGTACCTCAATAACAAACATTGTCTGTAAAGTCTAACAGAAACTGACTCTAACGTATGTAAGAAGCAGCGTTACACAGTTATTTTCAGTCCACATGTGTTAAACTGCTAGAGGAGACTGCATGGGGAACAAGGAAAGGGATCCCTTCAGATAAGAACACTGTGAAGTACGCTGTGAAAAAAGAAAGAATAAAGACTTTGGAGTTAGGAAAAAGGAAAAAAAGGCATTGGAGGAGTTAAATTTGTCCAGAGCTTTCTTGGATGAGGTGTGTGTCAGTGTTAAAGAAGAACTGCAATAGGTCTCATCTATTTGGTCTTCATTTAACGAGAACAAAAAAGCCGTTTAGCAAATTCAACTAAACCAAAGACTGGAATTAACAAGGCAGACTGAAAATGGGGCAATGATGGCCGTGGAAAGATGAATCCAGTCTGATTTTTAAAACCCCCGTGCACAGCACGAGAAAAGTTACCAAGAAAAAACTAAACCACAAATCAACACATGAGAGTACACAAAAAGAAATTCCTCCTTTCCCTACCCCCTCACTGGTCACAGAGTCACTTCCAGCTGTTAGTGTGAGGCTACTGAAAAACACAGTCTGATCCAGGGAGGCGGCTGGAGACTGCAGTTCTAACTGAGAAGGTAAAGGAATGGCACTTGCACAGCAGTGCTAAAACTGCCCAGACAAATCCTCAGCATCCATGTTTAAATTTCCTTCATATTGAAACAGATGCCACGAACAACAGGGGAGACTTGGGAATGAAGAAGTCTGTGCCTGCAAAGAAGGAACTGTGTGAGGTGCATTCATGAAGTCACAAGGTTTAGCTCTAATGGCCATTCAGGTTCTTAGCAGCCATCTGATACACTGCTGAAGGTACAAAAGGAAAAACAACTCATACCAGCATGCTGTAGAAGCAGGCGTTTGATAACGAATGCTGGTGGTGGCAGCATTTTCCACTCAGTCCTTTCAAAGTACCAAGAATGCCTGGCAGTTTGTCATTCCAAAATGATGGTAACATAACAGCTGTGATAGTTCCCCCTTATCTTACCAACTGTCTCGATTTGTTCACACAACTAAGCCCCAAAACAGAACACACTGAAAAGAATTCTAAAACAACAACAAAAAAACACCAAAAACAACCTTGTCCAATGTTTGGACCACGTACCAATGTTTGCTAAGAGAGAAATCCTAATACTCAGCCACATCCATATGCTTTGGAGGAGTCTGCACATCCTCCCCTGTGCTGCCTTTCGAGCCCATCATGATGATGGAGAGTCACGGGAGCACAGCAGCAGCAATGCATAACAGACGCTGTCAGTAACGTGGTAGAATTGGTGTCTAAGATTCCCAGTGATGGAGAAGCAACAGATTAAAAATAAGAGCTTACATTTGTTTTCCGGCGACACCGTGATAAATTTAAGTACAGTGAGACTCTCATCTCATTGAATGCTTTCATTTCTTCTCCAAATCCTTCCCTCGGAAACTTCCTCAAGGCATACTGATAGCGCTGTGCTGCCTCTTTCATCTTGCCTTTCTACAAAATCAGGGAATAAGGAGCTTTTTCAGAAACTGATATTATTACAGTGCTGTTACAATGCAACCACATTCCTATTTGAAATCTACCAACATATACTCTTCACAGAGAAATACATATATATGTAACATATTTGTAACATACGTATATACATATATATACATATATGTCCTGGTGAAATACCATTAAAAGGTTTGAGTTTAGAAACATAAACTCTAATTACCTCTTAAGTTCTCTTTATATATATTAGAGTTTATGTTTCTAAACTCAAACCTTTTAATGGTATTTCACCAGGACACCACGTACATTAATACACACTACCTGTACCAGAACAATTCTTCAGGTACGTGTACGACACCATGCAATTCTTAATTCCATTTATTTATTAAGGAGAGCGATCAAATAGCTGGTGATGTAGTTTATTAAAGCTCTAAGATATTTCTGATAAAATACATCCTTAACCAGAAATAATGTACCCTTCATCAGGTGGTGCTACCACAGTGTAAGGCATGGATGTAGAAGGATGAGGAGAGAGAGAAGGAAGTGGTGTAACATTCAAACATGCAGCCCAGCTACTCCAGCTTCAGTTCAGTGTCTCAGCCATGAGTATTGGGTGGAGGGCTAAGTGTGGAAACATAAAAGCAGTAAAGGATTGCCCCCTCACTTCCTAACAAAGGCTGAGAAGTCATTGCCGCATACTGGAAGCATGTTGCCATAGTTTTATGACTTTAGTTATAGGTATTCCACATCATAACATCATGTAGTGCATTGGGAGTTAAAGAGTTAATGCTGCAGTTCTGTGGTTTGTTGACAGTTCTGTTGTACCTGCCTCAGAAAAGAATGAATGAACTACACATCCTGGAAGACTTCACTGCTCTGTTTCCATTCAGAGGATGAAACTGTCTGGGAGTCAGACACTATAATCATAGAGTACTGCTATCAGGAAAAGAAAAGCAACCTACTTTGTACAGCATGTTTCCTTCTTCCATCAGTTTCTGCAGTAGAATCAGGAGAATATCTGGTTTGGAGGTGGCCATTGCCCACGCTGCATTTCCTGAAAGTTCAAATGTAACAATCTCTGACAGAGTGAAAAAAAAAGATGTTTCTGACAACCATTCACACCAGAAAGCCTTCAGTGAGTACTGCATCTACGTGAAACAATTACCATTACTATCGATGAGTGCATGTATTCAACACACATTTATCTACCTGTCCCATCCCACTCCACATAGCTGGCAGTCAAATACTAAACGGTATGACTCATGGTCTAAAGGACAGCATGGAAGTCTACTGGGAAGCATAAGCCTGCACAGGTATCTGTGTTTAATCCTACCGAGTGACCAAACAAACACACATAATGATTTAAAGGCACAACAGGTTCAGCAGTCATTATGCTGACAGCTGCAATATGTACCTGCCTATAATGCATGATTCAGCTACACTTCCAAAAACGTACAGTTCTACAATTCATTAGCATAATGTTACTTAAACGTAAAACTTCTTCACCCAATCAGTAAATGCTGTCTGGACTAAGGATCACTATTACCATGAACATTATTTCCTTATGACAGAGTGACCGTGTAAAGATTAACTCCTCAGGGCCTCTTAATTAACACACACAAAGGAGCAGCACAGGACTACGACCATTTCCTCACTTCTGAAGTGAGTCATGAGCAAATATCTTTAAAAGAAGGAGAGATACCTGTTTCTTAAGCTGGCATCCACAAACCAAAGCAGTGTGTACTTCAAGAATTATTTATTCAATCTACTTTACAGAAGTGACAACTGTAGCATAGCAGACAGTTCTTCCCCTTGAGTTTAGGTTGAGCCAGGTCTACTAACCTAGTTTAGCTCCTTTTCTCAGGAGCATAACCACCACCGAGGTGTTACGGCATCCGATGGCTCTGTCCAGTGGCCGCATGCCGCTGTGGTCAACATGCTCAATCATTGCTCCTTTGTCTACCAAATACTGCACCTGTGAAAAGGAACAAAGCAAGCTTTGTTAGGGTCATTAGGGTTATTCCTGGTTATCAGGTTATTCCTGGTCAGAGATGCACAACAGTGAAACATGCAACCTACTGCCTAACCTTCCTTGAAGCGTGCCGAGCATGCTCCCCAGAGGATGTCTGCATCATTTTAGCCAGCCCACAGAATACAGCAGAGCATGGGAATGCTGTCAGACTGCGCCTAAGAGCCGCACTGTCCCAGTTAAGGACAGACAGACCACACCGTCCAAACCCCTGGAAGCAGCTGTACCAGAAAGGCAGACTGGCGGTGCGGGACGTGTGCTTCCAGCTGCTGACCAGGGGCTGCAGGCACTCTGTGAGGCACGGGGCGCAGCACCCAAATGGTGCCCAGCAGAGGCCACAACGTTGTACAAAAACAATACAAGGGAAACTGAATACTTTTGTCTTTACAGCATTGTAGTTAACAATGCAAACGAAAGTTGTGGTGCTGAAGAACTGCTTCCTGGTCAACACAAAGGAAAAAAAGCCCCAAACAATTATTTTATTAATTTCTTAGCCATCTATCCCAGCTGTCTAACACCACTGTTTGAAGCATAAATGCAGCAAATGTGAAATGCAATAAGAGCAAATAAGTTTAGGAAAACAAATGTCAGATACCATCAGCTTTCAAGCACTAATTTGTTCATCAGTAACAGTAATTAAAAGTGCAGTATTTAGGGTATTGCACCTTGGTTACTCACAGAAATTTCCTATTTTGGCTGATAGCTTTTTTCTTAAACTTTGTTTTTTGTTATGAAAAACCAATACAAGTTTTGTTTTTCTACTATTTAAGAACTACTTACAATGTCAGCATCTCCATAAAAAGCTGCCAGGTCTAGAGGCGTTCGTCCGTTTTTGTCTGTCTGATCAACTGTTGCGCCCTTCTCAACTAAATACTGAACCACTTCTCTGTGGCCTTTCAGGCATGCCCAGCCCAAGGCTGTCAGCCCTTCTTTGTCCAGAGATGAAATAGTTGCACCTATAAAATGAAAATCAGCCTTGTAATGGAGATGTCCTTTTTAACGTGCAGAATAACCTAACTGACATGAATGCAGTCTCTGGTACGGCTGCGCAGCACTGAAACAGTCTTTGTTTTCTACCTGCAGAAAGGAGAAATTCCACAGTGCTCAGATGTCCTTCACAAGAAGCCACCATGAGCGGAGTTCTGCCTTGCTTGTCGCTTAGATTCACATCAGACCCGTGCTTCAGGAGAAGTTTAGCAATCTGAAATTAAAAAAAGCAGAAATAAAAAAATTCAAAAATAAATTATCAAGTTTAAATTCTAGCCATTATGTTATCAGGCATAAACTTTTACATCAGAGCACCAAGGTGTTATTTATATATATATAATATATATATAGCAATATCTCTGAGAAATCCTGCTCAGCTCAACTACTGCTTCCTAACAACTCAGAGGCTTCTTTTGATGAGAGGGGTGCGCATGGGGCTCCTCACTCTGAGGTCCTTGCTACTTGTGCCATGCACAGTCTGCACAGTCCATTGCATCTGAAACTGTCTCTGTTCTTGGCAGAGCAAATAAAGCATTTTAAATTCTACACATTATTTTTTACATGTATTACAACTACGATCAGCAAACAGCCAATGTGTTCTCAAATCATTTATGTAACTTGAAGTAACTTCAACTTCTGAACACGTCTGTTCTGTTAGAAGTCGATGCACCTAATAAAATGTACACCGTTTTATTGCAGGGATAAAGATGGGGAGGACAGCTTCCCACGTGAGTGTCAGATGGCAAAGAAGGATCAGACCTGCCAGTGCCCCTGCCGCACTGCGCAGAAGAGCGGCGCAACGCCCCTCCTGTTGGCTCTGCTCACAGCTGCTCCACGTTCAAGAAGTAACTCGCAGACTTCCAGTTTTCCTCTTCCTGCAGCAGCTGTCAAGGCTAAAAGAAGCATTCTCATCAGCATCTCCTCTGATTTAACACATCCTCTGACTACACGAGATGATAGAATCATAGGCTCAACCACCCAGCCACCCAAAAGCACAAAGACTCAAACAACACACGAAGTTGTGTCCTCTTTTAGTTTCTTACATTCCATCACTGAAGAATGGTGCTTCAGGTAAGGGTTGTCCTGCAGCTATTTTGACTCTAGATGTTTTACAAAGTTGCAAGTTGGGGCAAAGTGTCTCCCAGCAGAGGAATACAACAGCTCACAGCTGTCTGGACTTGGACCTTCCCCTACACCACAAGCTATGATTGCACAACCAAGCACTAACTTTAGGAGTAAAGATTCCCATTTCATTAAGCAAGAGCCTCAATACGAAACTTTGAAAAGAAAATACTAAGGGAAGATGAATTTAGACAGCTCTTCAAAACCAGGCTTCCTAAAGTCGTTGTGAAAACTCATCTATTGAAATTCAACTCAGGTGCTGCTCACACAATAAGACATGAAAGCATCCAGCTGCAGGCTGCATAGTTTACTGTGTCCCTTTAAAAAATGATAATGATCCAGTATCTGCCATACATATAAAGGCCTATCTTTTCATCCACTGTCCAGCCAGGAAGGAAGGATTGGCCTAGATTTCTGGCAAATGGATGCGATTTTTGAAAGTAAAAGTTTGTATGCAGATAAATAATTGGATGAAATTCTACACTGAAGCTTGAAGACTGTATTCCCAGGGACAATCTGCAGTTTAAGTAGACAGCAACTAATTTATAGTGATTCTAACACAGAGTAACTCTTTTCAATCCATGAGGTTTAAGAAATGAAACCTGCACTGACGCCTACAAAGTGCATTTATTACAAAAACTGATGGGTTCCAGTAACCAGAGAAAAGCAGAACAACAACAACAAACAAAAAACCCACCCTGTTCTTTAATGAGGAATTATAATTGGAGGAAATACAAGAAAAGAAATACCTGTTTCTCCCCACGAGGCATCAATGGCATTGATGTCAACTTTATAGTCCTCAATTGCCAAGATGTAACAAACCACCTGTCAAAACCAACAGATTTAGTGAGACACAAGAATCTATCAAGCCATGTTTCACTTGCTATTAAAAGATCATTAAATTAAATGATAAAAATAGGGAAGGAGAAAGTATATGGGAAATATGGACATTTTCAGGGTGCATGAGAAGTGCTACACAGAATGTCTGGAAAATACTGAAATTTGAAATAGCAGAATGTAATTTATTTAAAATTAAAAACGTTTTTTCTAGATAAGAAAAACAAAAATTAGGACATTTTTAGATAAAGGTAATTTTTTATAATAGATGAGATCAATTTCTCTCGTCATTGAGTAGTTGGCTGCTTTCACTTTCATCAGTGGATAACAAATAAGATCTTTTACTAGACTGAGTTAATCATTAATTCAAGTTAAATGCAGTTCAGAATCTTCAAATGCATATTGTGACACACTGAATGTTACCACTACCACTGGAGACTTCGTACAACCTCGAGAACAGCGATGAAAAAGACAGAGACTTACATGTGGACAAAATTCTGAAGCAATTCATTGTATGGGATATTTAATTACGGCATTTGAAAGAGTTTCTAAGAATGCATAATACTTAAAATACCAGAAATTCCAACAGTTCTGCTTTACAAACCCTTCAAAAACAAAACAAAACAAACCTGCAAGTACTGTTGTACCATTCTGATAGATTCCAACAGACTAGGAAATATTCCAGTTATCAACCTACCTGGCAGTGTCCCATACTGGAAGCTGCCGTCAGTGATTGCTGCAGTGCTTGGCTTTTTCTTAGTGAGTTTTGCTCCTGAGAAGAAGCTTTCCAAACAACATTCAGAAGATATTCAAGGATATCACAGTGCCCTCTCAATGCACTGTGGACCAAAGCACACTGCCCTTTTTTGTCTAGATAGTCAGCCTGCATTGGAAAAAATAAAGTTAAAAAGTCTAGTGAAAGGTCATGGGGGGAAGCAGCTCCTGAGCACTGGAAGAGAGCAAATGTCACTCCTATCTTCAAGAATTGGCAGAAGAAAGATCAAACAGCCTCACTTCAGTCACTGGGAAAGTTATGAAGAAACTAAGCCTGGAAATCATTTCTAAATGTGCAAGGGATGCAATGGTGAACAGAAACAGTCAAGGTTGATCTACCAAGGGAAAATCATGCTTAACCAGCCTGGTGGTCTTCCACAAGGAGACAAGGTGACTAGCTCAGCAGAACTGCACATGTCATCTGTGCTGACTTTAGTGAGGCTTCCGACACTGCCATAGCACTGTCATGGACAAGCTGATGGATACACATTACACAACATTCAGTGATGTGTACCTAAAACTGGCTGAACAAATGAGCCCAAGCACAAAGTCCAGCTGGACACAACTCATTAGCAGTATAAGCAGTATACTCCTGTGATGAACAACAGGCCTGATACTGTTCAGCACCTTCATCAGTGCCCCTGTATGATGGGACAGAGTGCAAACTCACCACATTTGTAGGTGACAAAAATCTGGAAAGAGTGGCTGATAAGTCAAATGACTGTGCTGCCATGCTCGTGGACCTCAACAGGATAGAGGTCTGGGCTGGGACTGCAACAAAGTGTGCAGTCTTCCAGCTGGGAAGGAACTAGGCATCAGTTCACAGAGAGGGCAGACTGGCTGCGCTGCAAATGCTGGAAGGTCAGACCTCTGCATTTTGTACTTGGCTTTCTAAGCAATAGAAATGCAAAGGTTTTGATACCTGGTAGGTGTGTAGTCCTTTGGAGTAATCATGAATGTGTGTAAGATTAGTCATGGACATGATCAGAGAGAAAATGTTCTGTTGAAAAGTCTGTGTACATGTTCTGGACTTTCTTTTTGTACTCTCTGTGTTAATTATATCAGCATGTAGTTATGTAATCAACAACTTTCTTAGGCCCCTGCAAGACTTTTTGCTGTGCAAACTGCAGTCTTTGTCCATCATCTTACCTTTGCGCCCTTTTTGCACAGCAGTGACACTATGTTCATGTGACCCGCAGCCGCTGCATAACAAAGTGGGGTCATTCCATTTTCTGATGCTCCATCAATAGCAGCTCCAAATTCTAGTAGAAGAGTGACCACTTCCTCATGTCCAAGGTGTGACTGAACACACAGTACTGGAGCATTATTTAGTACTTCAGTCTTATAATTCACATTTGCACCTGCCAAGATCAGCAGCCGGCTGACCTAAAATTTAATTTAAATAAAACATTTAATTCAAATTTGGCTGAATTTTCATTTAGATCTTTATACGTAACTCCCTGATTTAGAAGCAGATTTAATTGGCAGACATGGGCTTTCCAATATACAAAGCAGAACAAAAACTTATAAATCACCTGCCAGCAAATGCATTACTGTACCATGTAACAAAGTGCTCTCAGTATAAGATCCGCCTCTATCTTGGAACTCACTGCACTCTCACCACAAATTCTAGTGTTGCAACGCTACAATTTTTGAAGCTGTATATATAAAATGAAGAACTGGATTGCATTAAAAAAACTAAAACTGTGAGTGTGTGCACATGTGCAGACAACCAACTTTCCAATCAAAATGTAGAGCAGTTTTGCTAGAATAGGAATGCATCATCCTGGCTTTCCCAATCCATAACCTAGGGCACTCATCTCACAGCTCTGCCATTTTGCATCTTCTTGTTATCACAGTACTTCTTCTTTTAATTCAATTCACTTGATACTCCCCCCCATACATGGAAATACAGCTGAACCCTGCCCAGCAAAACAGGTCATACTTCTGACCTCCTGAAAAGGCATCCTAAGTAACAGAGTGTGGCTACAACAAAATCAAGGTGAACTCTTTCTTTACACCAATCAAGGAAAACTGAATGGGACATTAACAACTCCTTGAAAAAGTACTTGCAGGCTTGTTATAAAAGATTTCAGTTACTATTTACAGATGCATTTTTGTTTTCTGAACTGTTACAATAATTTCAACATTCATTAACAGAGTAATAGCAACAGTGGCAGATGGAACACTGATTATACACCAGTGCTCGTTTCCTTACCTTCACATTGGGTGTATAGATGTTTCTCAGGGAAGCAAGGGCTGCAGACAGTCCATCTGTACTATAACCAATCCACAAGGCTTGAAGATGACTGGAAGAAATCCCAGTCCTTTTACTGAGACCCTAGCAGGAGTGATATAACAGGAAATCTCTCTGTAGTGTGTTAAAGACTATTTATAGCTACACTTCATCAGTACAAAAAGAAAATACATTTTTTGTAAATGCCAGTAACAATTTCAAGTATTTTGTACAAGCTTCCAACAAATTATTAAAGCAACTCAGATTAGCATCTCTAAGGTACACTGATACATATAGGTCCTGAAATCTATTATGCTAATGGCTTTACCTTAAAAATGTGAGCTTTAAGTATATGATGACCAAGTTCCATAGTCTGTTGGCGGTTTAGTTTTCCTTCTTGTCGAGAAAACATGAAAGCCAATAAAGCATGTCCATTCCTAGTAACAGGAACAGAATACAAAGAGAACAGCTTTTATAACTACACTTTGCAGTAAATTTGGCAAATATTAGTCACGTTTGTGTTTTAACATTCATCTGTCCTCTCAACAATAGCTGAGATCAATTATGGAAAACAACTGCAGTTATTTGAAAATGACTTCTTGCAAGTTTCATTTACCTTGGCTCACATAAGAAGTCCGTATTTTCACCATCCGCTCTCCAAACCAGCCATTCTCTGAAGGAAGGGTGGCAGAACATACGTGTTTTGTCACGTCTTTTTATCAGAAAACATGAAAGAGCTTCCATCCTTTGGCTGAAGTCCTCCCATTGTTGCTCTCCATTTATTTGACCTGCATTAATAGCTTGGAAAATCTGTTCATCTGTCATGGGATGTAAGGATGCCAGAGCCACGTTTAATATTGGCAGGGCTCGCTCAAATGCAGAGTTGGTCATAAACTTCATGTTGCACTGAAGTAAGTACAGTTCTGACAGAGACACTGGAACTACCTTGTAGCTTGCACTTTTGATTACTAAATGACCTTTTTGGAAAAGATCCAGAGTCAGTTTCAAATAGAGATAAGATCCCAGGCTTCTCATGATCAGATGGTTACTCACTTTCCCAATTATAGCCGCATCAGCTTTTCCATTTAAAGATATGTTGTTTATAATTTCCTGACTGTTATAAATTCTGTACTGAATGTAAGCACTCAAGTCATCATGAATTTCTTTATTGTCTGGAAAATCGTCCAGGGATATTTTGACGAAGGGCAGTGAACTTGCTACCTCCTGGGGAAGAAAGAACAACAGGCATTATAGCATTCCACAGCTGCACACCAAGTACTCAGTGATGTGTCTTTGCTATAGTTATCTTCTGTAATGAGTAGAGATAGACTGAAACCAAATTTTCTATCACTACTGTGGCTTTGCAAATGCAGGCCGCCAGTAAGAGGTGAAACAGTATTTCTGCATTCCATCATTTTGCACAGGATGTTCTCAAATGTTTTACTGGGCAATCTCTGCAAGGCTGTATAGCTCATCTCCTATACAAACCATCACTTCAAAACTAAGGGAACAAAAAAGTTACCATAACAGAACACTAATATGGGCAAGGGGGAAGGCAGGAGGTGGAAGGAATTGTCTATTAAACAACAGATCTAACGATGAGAGGAGAAAAGAATATTCTCATTGTCACACTGTCTAGTAATAACATACCACAAAGGTACTTCACAGAATCACAGAATCACAGAATTATAGGGGTTGGAAGGGACCTCTAGAGATCATCGAGTCCAACCCCCCTGCCAAAGCAGGCTCCCTACACCACGTCGCACAGGTAGGCGTCCAGGCGGGTCTTGAATATCTCCAGAGAAGGAGACTCCACCACCTCCCTGGGCAGCCTGTTCCAGTGCTCCGTCACCCTCACCGTAAAGAAGTTCTTGCGCACATTCGTGCGGAACTTCCTATGCTGGAGTTTCAGCCCGTTGCCCCTAGTCCTGTCCCCACGCACTACTGAAAAGAGACCAGCCTCGCCACTATAGCTCCCACACCTCAGGTATTTATAAACCTGGATCAAGTCCCCTCTCAGCCTTCTTTTCTCAAGGCTAAACAGACCCAGTTCCCTAAGTCTCTCCTCGTAGGGGAGATGGTCCAGGCCCTTCACCATCTTTTTGGCCCTCCGCTGGACTCTTTCCAAGAGATCCCTGTCTTTTTTGTACTGGGGAGCCCAGAACTGGACACAGTATTCCAGATGAGGCCTCACCAGGGCAGAGAAGAGGGGGAGGATCACCTCCCTTGACCTGCTGGCTACGCTCTTTTTAATGCACCCCAGAATGCCATTGGCCTTTTTGGCTACAAGGGCACACTGCTGGCTCATGGCCAACCTGTCGTCCACCAGGACGCCCAGGTCCCTCTCAGCAGAGCTCCTCTCCAGCAGGTCTTCCCCCAACCTGTACTGGTGTATGCAATTATTTCTACCGAGATGCAAGACTCTACACTTGCTTATGTTAAACCTCATCCGGTTTCTTACTGCCCAGCTCTCCAGCCTGTCCAGGTCTCTCTGAATGGCCGCACAGCCTTCAGGCGTGTCAGCCAATCCTCCCAGCTTCGTGTCATCAGCAAACTTGCTGAGGGTGGCCACTATCCCCTCATCAAGGTCGTTGATGAAGATGTTGAACAAGACTGGACCCAGCACAGACCCCTGGGGGACGCCGCTAGTCACAGGCCTCCAGCCAGACACCGCACCGCCAACGACAACCCTCTGCACTCTGCCAGTCAGCCAATTCTCGATCCACTTCACCGTCCACTCTACTTACTACACACATACAGTGCTGTTTAGTTTAAGGCAAGTATCAAGTATGGCACAGTCACACTTCAGCACGTCTACCTGAAAACATTTTTATGGCCTACTTCTATCTAGACATACTCTCAGTTGTGTTAGAAAATATATTCTATGGAGCTGGACTTCTGTCCTCCTTCATGTTTTCTTCTTTGCATATGTGGGATGCCTAGTTGAGCAGCAGCATGGGAACGATAGGGCTGTATCTCATGCACTGAAAATATAAAGGTTGCTATCTAAGGGGAAGGACAACTAAGATGACATACTTCTAAAAGTATTATTATTAAACTGAAGTAAAAAGAAAACAGTGAAGAACTTAGAACAGGACTAGTGCTGGAAATAAAGCCAACAACATGACTTCCAACTGAACTTTGCTGTGCAGTTCAAGAAAAAACGCCGGTATAGTCTCAAGTATTCTAAAGACTATTGAGAGTATCTTTCAGTTGCCCAATTCTGACAAAACGCTCTGACTTTGGAGTTATTTGTTCAGAGGGAGCAATGCTACAAAGGCTGCAAATCAATTGCATCAATCCTGACAGCGGAATTGCAACTTATCCCTTCCTACAGAGCTGGGTAATACCGGATTTACACTCCAGCACATAGACTGTTTAGATAAGACCACTATGCGCTTCTAATCATTACTAAATTTTTCACTCATTAATTTGTTCATTTCCCTCCAGAAAGACAAAGAAACATAGTTCCCCACTTTTTGTACTAGCAATTCAATTAGCATACTTAAGAAAGAGATCTGAAACAGAACAAACACACCTCCCCTATCGTACTTCTGCTATAAAAAAAAATGCAATGATAAAGGAGGCAAAAGAAAAAACAAACCAACAAACAAACAAACAAAACAACAAAAAACCCCAACCCTAAGGACGTGACTCTGAACTCCTCTACAACCTGTGTTTTTCTTAACAACGCAGTTACATCCCTATAAAAGATCACTTTGCTTTTGCTGGTAAGAAAGAGGTCAAAGGGTTCTGTGTTTTTTTACCTGAAAATTAGTTCTCACAGTCACAATGAGCTTCAGCCAGGGAGGGAACTTACAAATTATCTTAGAGATAAATGATGAAATTGTGTCACCATAATCAGGTTTATGAAATTCAGCATCGTTTAGACCATCGATCAGAATGATGTATTCTTCCTCTGGAATTTTCTGCTCTGGAATACAAAAATTACAAAATAGAAAAGGTGATTATGAATTCTCCTATTTGCATCATTTTATTCTCAAATTTTAAATGCCAGGGAATAAAAATGTATTTTTCTGCCTAGCAATTCATTTTATGGCATTTAAGTATTATTTTTTACAGATTAAACGTTTTAACTGCTGAAAAACAGTACAACTACCACTTCAACCAACCTATCTATTATACTTAATGATACTGTTCAGACAGCAAAATCAGTTAATAGCTTTGGTTTTCAAACCTCATAATTGTAAAACAACATTGCCAAAGAGTGATAAAATAAATAGAAGCAATCACAGTACAGGGGCTTTGATTGTGCTATTTGCGGTGGATCTGTTTTACAACTGATTTGAAAAGAGTTTAATGATTAAATAAGGCCGTTAGCCCGTAACAGAAGAGATGCACAGATCGGGGGAAGGATGAGCATGCACGCTGTTTAAGCTACCAGTTGACATAAGTTTTAACCACTTACTTAGAAGTTATGTTTTACTGAACTTATCAAACCAAGAACAACATACAACTCGTAAAAATCATAACAGCATCTGTCTGCACTTTCAAAACCGAGAAGACTATTTTGTAACTGCTTAATAAACTAACGCTGTTCGTTCTGGTCAAGAATGAAAGCTCCAGGGACACACATCAGATCTGCCAATGAACATCACATACATTTGTTAACAGACAAAAAAATGTCAGGAGCTGCAGTTTGATGTTCAGAGGAACAATACGAACTTTGTTCACAAAAACCTCCCTCACCTCCCCTGAGTACCTGCTCAGGTTGGACACAGACTGTAAGGCCAAATAAAGGCAGATTCTACAGGATTTATTTTGTTAAACACAAAATCATCTCATTGCGTTTCCTTGGAAAACTGCTGTATGGGAAACTGTTGATCACAGCCTGAACCTCTGACTGACCAGCACGAGTCGCAGCAGCACAGGCAAAGGTAATTCAGCTGCTACCGGAAGGGGCAGAGCTTGGCTCCACCTCTCCCAGATCTCATCTGAGGGCTGACTACCACTAAGGCAGGATCTCTTCCTCTGGAGATCGCTCCTATGTGGAGTTTACTGTGAACCTTCAACTCAGGTGAGTATTTTCCATTTATCATAGATTATCTTTCTATCATGATAATCTTTCATACGAAACATCTGTTTAACCTCTGTTTACCTATTGACTGTATACATTGAACAGCTATCCTTGAGTTTTCTGGCAAGAAACAAACATAAGGTTTACGTGATTTTTGGATGCTTCATAGAGTCTGACTTCAAAACACAGAACAACTACCACAGCTGAAGAATCTTTTCCTCAGGAACGTTCTGCTTTACCTACTTCTCTTCTGGCATTAGGACAGACATTTTCAAAGGCTTTCATTTCTATTTTTTCCCACAATTTTTAAACAACTTAAATTCAGATTCCAAATCACTTCCTGCTTGACTTACCTTTCCTGAGGTTTGACAGTGGTTCCAACACTCCTCTTTTAAAAGCTGCTGCTGGATCTTGAACACAAGATCTCAGGCTAAGCATGCTTTGTAAGTGAGGCTCTTTTATTAGAAGATCTTTGTATGCTGTTAATTGACTCGAACGACAAAGCAAAGCTGCAATGCTGTGCACAAATTCTGGGACAAGACAAGTGTAAGTGTTGTCAGCTTGACAATAGTGATAAGCAACAACCTGGAGAAAAGAAGAAACAAAAAGGTTACCCAGTGAATTTTTAAGACACAGCATTAGAAAGCCATGCATGATAGAGTTTACTACATTTCTCTTTCGTCTACAAAACATTTTTCAGGGATAGAATAATTATCCAACTCTGCAATTTGTGTCATGTGACTTGTGTAAAGGCTTAGGAAGTTAGACACTGAAATGGATTTTGACTGTGTAGGGCACGCCAAAATGGAATATAATCAAAATGTCCAATTCTTACAGCAAAAATAGATACTTACCAATAAAAAATAATACAAGTTACACTTCTTTGAAAAAAACAAGCCATAAGGAAAATACAGTGTTCAGAGCAGCCCCAGCGAGTTTCGTAATGCTGTTTCCAAATAATACACGAGTGTAAAGACATCATCAATAATGCAATGTTTTCCTCAGAATTATTTGCTTAACGCACACAACACAGTCATTGATTTATTTTTACTACTTTTGCAAAAGGTTATAAAGAGCATAATAACACACACACACAAGTAGAACAAACCATCAGATGTACAATTGCTTACTCCAAACTCTCACAGTACAGAGAACAGACAACATTCAGACACTTTGCACCATGGATTACAGATTCATTATGTACTGCCCGAACACTTTATTGTCCTTCAGAATGTTGCTGATTGATATCACACTGAGCAAATACTCAAACAGAATGCACAGCCTCTTTTGGAAGTTAGGGATCCGAACCTTTTCATACACAGCAAATGAAACTTGTTTTTTCAACTTAACAGTGTTTCCAAGACCAAGCAGAAATCAATTAATAATGCAAAAGGCAGAAAAGGCAGCTGCTTTTTTCATTTAGAAGTATTCAAGACTAGAGCCATTGTCCCACTGCTGACTGCTGGCATACCCAGGAGGCTTTGCAAATCAGTCTGTTCCCTCCCCACGACCAGAGGTTTTGAAACGTGCTGAAAAAGAAGTTCCATTGCTAAAGGAAAACTCACCTTTGAGGCAAGGCGTTTCACAGAGTCACCTGTTTGATTCTGGTTGTCAGGAGTACCAGGACAATTCATGGTCTTCATCGTATAGGTACCACTTGGAGGAGGAGCAGACAGAGGTATCTGACTTAAGGGAATCTCCTGACGGGAATCGCTGCCTATTTTTAAAAACAACAAATATAAAAAAGGCCAAATGTGCTGAAAACAGACTGTTTTACATGAAAAGATCGTGGGATGCCTTTATTGCCAGTGCAAAAGACTGAACCATTCTATCAAAGAAGTCTGCAACTACTTCAATAAACGTAGGTATGTATTTGCAGCCTTACCATTTTGAAGCAATCCAACAGGCTTTTAGATCAAAGTTACATTCGCTAAAACTAAAACCATCATGCTGTTAAGTTCTGTCATGAAAATAATGCTTTTACTGACTCATTTGAACTTAGAGTTATTATGTGACTAAACTGCTGGGAATCATCAACGTGTGATTAGTTGAAGTGACATCAGTGGACATAGTGGAAATGACAGTCCACTTCAATCCTCTCAGTTAACACAGGTACTAGATTGGCTTGCAGACAGAAAACTACAGATCTAGCAGGGGCCTTCTGAAGACACAACTGTTTTATCCATAGCCTTATTCCTGTCTCTGCTTCAACTTTATGGAAAACATTTGGTTCCAAAAACTTCATGGTTACTGTGAGGAACAAAAGTATCACTTCTCTCCTTTCAAATAAACAATCAGGTGAACAAATGAATGGGAACCATTAGGTCACAGCCTGGATCAGTGACTGAGAACCCAGTGAAGGGATGTGGTCAGCCCTGGGAGCACAGCTGCAAGTAAATCACCTGTGCAACTGGAAGGGATGGACCCTGGCTCCACCTCTCTAACTTGATTTAAGGGCTGGCCACCAAAAGGAAATTATCTCTACTTGGTGATTGTCTCCTTTTGGAGTTTTCAGCAGGCTCTGAACCTAAGATAGGGTAAGCCATTCCTTCTTTATTACTAAATTATGGTGCTGCCTTCCTTGGGTGATCCAAAACTGGTTAAAGGCAACTGTATCAACTGCTTCCCATCCTTGCAACAAGCTACTACAAATCACAGACTATCCTGAGCTGGAAGGGAAGTGCAAGGACCACTGACTCCAGCCTCCGGTCCCACACAGGACCACCCAAAACCCCGACCTGATGTCTGACAGTTGTGTTCTAATGCTCTTTGTGCCTCAGCAGCTCAGGGCCATGACCGCTGCTCTGGGGAGCCTGTTCCATGTCTGACCACCATCTGGTGAAGCATTAGCACAGGTTACCCACAGGGCTATAAGCAACTTGATCTAGCTGTAGGTGTCCCTGTTCACTGCAGGGGAGTTAGATCAGATGGCCTTTAAAGGTTGCTTCCAGCTCAAATGATTCTGTAAGCCCTGCTAAATGAGGTCAGAAAAGCAAGCAGTGTTCTGATTATAGTCATCAGCACATTAACCCAAACAATTATTCTCAGAAGGGACTTACTCTGGGGGGATGAATTAGGACTGTTTGAAGCTATTTGCCTCATGCGACTTCCATGGCAGCTAAGTGCCACCAGACGAGAAATAATTGCAGTCTTCCCAAATCCCACATTCCCAGTAATAACTGTTCCTCTGCTTTCTGCCAGACCCGTATTCTTCAGTTTTTCTTCAATTGCCTGAAACAGCCATTCTCTTCCAACAAACACCGAGTCTGTCGTTATGCTTGGCACTTCAAACAGTAATGGCTTTAACAAGATGTCTTGAGGCTTATAGGTGACAAAATGTGCTGAGAAGAAGTGGCAGGGAGAAAAGTTTATTAGAAGAAACCAGACATGCAATAAAACAGATATTTTGTTCAGTGGCATTTTTCATCATGTTCACAATAAGAATTCTTCTAAGGCTTTCATAATGGAAACAAGAAAAAACAATTTGCTCAGTTTGGGTCACCTCCATAATTCTTATGTGAAGTAAACTTTGAACAAGTTTTAAAATACCCTATAATATACATGTATTTTTGAACGTGGCTTTTCTTAAAAAGTCATCAATAATTCTATACAATAAAAAGTACCAAACCTTTTTCAATTTAACATGAGCCACACTACTGAGCATTTCAGTATCAAGTCTTTAAAGCTGTAAAAACATCTACAGAGAAATAGAAAAAGGTAGATAAATTTTTTTCTAGTTTTAAATAAAGTATTTTTTAAGTAACATAAAAATAATGTTACTAACCTCTTCAGTCCCTTTGAAGCTACAAGAAAAGAATGTGCTCTATACACAGCTAGAAGCATAGTCACGCTTGATAACATTAATTAACATGTTCGGTAAACACATGACAAGATGTGTAAGAGAATTTTATTTTGATGTATTGAAGTTTACAAATCTGGTAATATTCACTGATGAAATTTACACAAACATTCAGCTTTAATCAATAAATATGAAAACTGCCAATACCAATAGTGTTTTTCAAATATCAGAAATATTAAGGCCTATTTTTGTCACCAACAGGCTTAGTGGTATTAGATCAGTTTTTTTTTCCAGCACCAGAACTCTAATGACAGTTTCTGAAGACCTTTAACCCACTGAAGTGTCTCTTAAATTGCAGTTAACTGAGTAAAACTGAGTAAAAACTGGTAAAATATGGCAGACAGGAAAGCTGTCATTGGTATCACGTAACTTCACTATGGACGTTCACATGATCTACACAGCACTGCTTACAAGCACTTAGGTAAACAATATACTGATTTACCACTAAAAGCCATACGTTTTGTCTCTAAATCACAGCACTACACAGCAAAGAGTATGAACAGGCACGTTACTTTCAAATAAGATCTGTGATCTGTCATGAGTACTCTAAAATACCATATGTATTACAAAATCGCTAACAACAGTGTGACTGTGCCAAGACAGTTACAGATGTGACTGTGCCTACCTTTGTTTTCTTGCTGCACTCTTCCACCAGCAGTGTTGTGCCAAGGTAAGCGAATTGAAGTGCGTAAAGGAGTATTCCTTTGTCCATCCAAATAACTCAGATCTTCTAGTTTGGTAGAACTTGTTGCTACAGTATTAAGAAATTGAAGATCATTAAGTTTATTTTTATTACATGATATATTATTACTTTTTTTTTGGGGGGGGGGAGGGAACTAGGGGGTGTAAATAAAACACAAGCTAGCAGTTTCTCTATGTGGAAAGAGAGATCTCTTCTTCCTATACTACTGACTCCCTGAAATACTTCAGTGTTCTTCAGTCAAGTATTCTTTTCTCACCAGCTTATCTATTTGATTCAAAACTTGGCCAGCTGAATTCAAAGAGACACTGTAACTCCTGAATAGAAGCTTAAAAAAAAAACAGTTCAGAGCTGCTACCAAACTGTCCCCTGCAGGCAGCCTAGCACTGGATTCTGGCTGCTGCTGCCAAGCCTTCACTTCTTGAACAAACTTACTGAGCTGCCAGTCGGCATTTTTTCCTTTTGCTGTTCCACTCCATCCCAATTTGCTGGCCTTTGCAGAAACGTACACATCACACATCACACATCACACATCACACAACTCCTTGGAAAATAACATGGAGAATGTTTCCCTTTTTATTTTTTTTCAGTTGAATCAGCAAGTTGGTGCTTTCACAACGATAACACTTATCTACGCTTATTTGTAATCTGTGACTTTGCAGGTCCAAAATTTCAAGTGGCATTATCAGAAGTTCAAAATTCCTGCCCAAGTTGCTCGAACATCCTATGCCAAAATATTGCCATTCATAGTTTTAAAAGTTGGTTTACCAACTGTATTTCCCTCACACAACTTGTCACACTAAGAAAACTCCCATGCAGCAATTTCTGTTTCAGCTTTTAAGCTAAAAATAGTCCCTTCTACAGAAAACAGTTTCTAGCTGGAATCAAGTACGGTATCTTTCTCTCTTCCTTCTGAACATCAATAACCAATCCCTCTAACCTCTCCACTGTTTTTCTTCACTCTGTGTTTACTACGTAACTTCTAACTTTCGGTTAGCTGTTAACTAAATCTAGCTTCACATATATGGTACCCACACTTCCCAATACTTTATCCGATGATTTTGTTTGCAGGGTCATAGTTACATAAGCAAATATCCTGTTACTGAATTTGTTGGGTACTGCTAACGGAGCTCAAGACAGATGCACTTGTCCAGGTATTTATCGATTTCACAACACTTGAGGCAATTTATGTATCTATTTGGCTTAGAACTTATGCTTCTTTGTCCAATAAAAATACTTCCATACTAACAACATCATAACTTCAACTGAAAGATGAAACAGAAATGTCATATCACTGACAAAAAATCCTTTTCGTATCTCAGTATTCACCTGCAACAGAGTTTGGACGAGGCATTATTAAAGATCCAGAACTCTGAGTGTAAGGAACAGGACCCTCTCCTGTTGGTACTTCCTTTGGCAAATTCTCAGCAGATCCAATGGCCTCCTCTTCTGCAACTGGTGAACAATTGTCAGTTCTTCGATCATGACCAACTCCTCGGTGTGCTCCAGCTCTGAGACTCCCATCCTTGCTCCATTCCAAACTGGATCCACTGCGATCATCATTTTCTGATGAGCTTGTTACAGTTGCTGAGAAAGAAAATCAGATGTGAAGTACACCTCAGAAGAAAATGGCCTACCTGTGTTAATATGCATGATGGTTTTCAAACTCATATAGCATCTGTGGCCTGGTTCTGCAGTGGATATTCTGTTAAACTGGAGTAACATTACTTATCTAAAAGGCCTAACAACACAGCTTCTCAGACTTCCAAACGCAAATAGACATTATGTCTATTATTCGCACTACGAATTAAGATGCTTACCTATTATTCCACTGTCCTTGCTCTCCAGGGTGGAGCTAGGGCTCCTCATGGTTTCACAGGGACTACCTTTGTTGGCTGCTGCTTTCCCAGTACAGCTATTGAGTGTTGAGCATGGGCTATCAGTGCTCGGAGATGTAGTGCTGCTTGTGAGGGTAGAACATGGACTGACTCCTTGACTGGCTATTGTACACTGCAACGTGAAGAAAAAGGAATAGATATTGCACAGAAGGCAGTACACCACTGTGTGGAAATTCAGAAACATCAATGTGAAATAAAGCAAAACATTCATTTTCCGAGTGAAAATTTCAATAAATGGAAGCTTTATCTTGATTGGAAGCATTAAGGACACAATTTCAGATTACTCTTAAAAATATCTTAAAAGTCTTAAAATTGAGACCTTAAAATCCTAAAAATTTAAGAATTCATTATTCACTTGTAGTTATAGTGAGACAGAATTCTTCTCTATTAAATATTTACTGGCAAAATACATATCCAAACTTTGTGTTAGAAGTAATGGAAATGAAGTCTTATTAACCTTTCCCTGTCATGGAAACCCAACAGATGATTTCTGAGGCCTGGGATTATAAAAGAAGAAAGGAAAGGAAGAAATTGGTAATCACAGTGTTTCAGTTAGAACATGAACTTCATACAGATACCAGCTACTTGGTACCCATGATTAAAAAGCAAAACAAAACAAAAAATTCACAACCATAAAACCAAATATGTATAGCCTGATTGTTATAATTCAGCTACAATTCTACTACCTTATGACTATTAAAATAGAATCTATTTTGGTAAAGTATCAAGTAGCTGCACGTAGCAAATAACGAAAATAACATGAGAATTCTAAGATAAACAGAATGAACATTATATTTTTCCAATAATCCTACCATGGATTCATTTTTTTCTTCTAGATGAGCAGATGTTGGTATCCCTTCTCCCAGTAAAAAACCCAATCTCGTCATCAATTCTTGTGCTGCAGGAGAACAGCTTGAGTCTTTATCAGGCTTTGCTTTAGAGAGGAGAGTGGGGAGGGAAAGTTGGTGAAAATTAGAGTTACATTTGGGAAATGTTACGAGAGGTAGAAAGAGTACAATTAGATGCAAGCAGCAGATCTTCTATCAGCTTCTCTAACAGAGAAGCTAATGCCACATAGTCTTTAAATTGTTGGTAGGCCTTGAATTCTCTGCATAGCTGCACAAATCTGGGGTTAAAAACAAACAAAAAACCCACCACCCTGACAGTCAAAACAGAAAGGATAAGTGAAATCAGCTGTATTAAAACAAACATCATCGGACTGATGAGCAACATGATGACTAGTTTGAATCAACAGCAGCATGTCCCTATCAAAGCTCACTGTCAGATTGAAAGACTATTCCAGTACTTTTTCATACAGTTTCAGGTTATGTTAAAAATGTGAAAAGTAGAGTTAATGACACAGATGATTTATAAACATTGCGTCTATACCATACATTGAGTTATTTATTGCCAACCGTTTGGAATCACCCATCAAACTATACAGCTCTTCCCCAACTGAAACTTTTATATAGTATTTAAGTCTTTTGACTCTTAAAGCTGACCACCAGCTGCATTAGCTACTACCTGGTCCTGTAATGAGGGAAAAGTGAAGGACAGCCTGAGGTACTTCCCAAGCAGTGTGTTCTGAGCAAGGCACCAAGCCTGCTGATCTCATCCCCACACAACTGGGAGGTAATAGGGGCATTCTTCAAAACAGTTCCATCAGTGTGCAGTTTGGAAACTTCATGTAACAGAAAGTTCCTAATTGATGAGGAATGCCTCAGGGAATGAGTGAAGAAAAGGAGAGAGATATAACTGCATGGACTTGTTAAGTTTAAGGAGAAAAGCAGAAACCTCTCAGCTGCACGTCTACACCATCAAAAAACACAGCAGGAAAAGAGTAATGACGACTAAACTGTTCCTTTACTTTTGTTTTTCCTTTGCAGCTTTTCTAGGCCAAATGCATGTCAGGTGCGGATATTTCACACAAAAAAACCCCAAAATACCACAACATATGATCTCCAACCACATAAGACACAACAGATGTTTAGCGGCATTTACAAGAAATAGCATATTTTCCCCCAGCTGTAGGCTGTAAGAAAACCAGAAAAAAACTGTGATTTTGATAGAACTGAACAGATTGCTCAGTAAGCTTTACTTTCATGTTTCAGTTTTACTGAGCAACAAAGCCCACAGTTTGTAAACACGAGTATTTCACTGGAAGAACATCTTTCTGCATTTCACTCCAGCTCAATGCCTGCTTAAACACATATGTTGCTTAACTTCCTGGACAGCTTCAGGTTTTAGACTGGAATATCTGACCATCCTTCACCAATGCCAAAAAGAGGAAGTCTACAAAACAGAGTCAAGAGCCAAAGCTTTTGCATCTCTGAATACTGCCAGGTCTTGGAATATTTGTCCGGGAAAAGCACTTCCTCTACAGTATGTGTCATTTTGATTATTATCTTTAAAGTAAGAACACTAGAAATAAAAGAGTTTATTAAATTCAATTGCCACAAAAACCTATTGTTATTTTATTTAAATTTTAACCTTGTACAGGTTTGAGTAAGCATTAAACAGTAACAATGCCAGTTCAGCAACAAGGACAGAATCCAGTGGCCTAATTTGTTCAGCCCACCAACCACCAATGAATCCTTTCACACTGGGTTTCAGGTTTGGCTATGAGTTTCTCTTTCTCTGGGAATACAATTCTGTCAAGAGGAGGATTATTATGAGGAGGTGATCATTAGGTAAGGGAGATGAGGGCTACAAGCACTAAAACTATTATGAAGATGCAAGCATGACAGAGATCAGACTAACTGTAACATATCACACAGGGAATAAAGGAACAAGAGGAGGAAACAATTACAGTGAATTCTATTTTCACTATTACTTATTAAAGATAACAGGCTTTATATATATATATGTATATATATATATATAAAGAAATTATTTATTTTTAAAAGGGTCGTTTCCCTTAAAATTGAGGCAAAAGAAAAAAGCAAACAACAAAAATTACTCATCTGGAACCTGATGATTAATTTAATGAGGTCATTTAAGTTAAAAAAATAAAAGTAACGTTAAACACGTGAAATCCATGATATGGTGCATACAGTCATATACCAAATTATGGGTCATTCTGCTCTGACCATGACATTCACTGTCAAAGCTACGTTCTGTTACGGGCTTGCCAAAGGTAATGAACATAAAACACCAAGGACACCCATCAGCTCTAGAGGTAGCTTTGACCAGCTCTGTCAACACAGAATTCTGCTGTTACTCCCTCTTCTTAATTAGGAAGCTTTCACAAAGTTTCTAAAAGGACTAACTGTCTCCAGTGCAGAACTGCACATGTGGAATCAATCTACACTGAAAATAAATTCATAAAAATCCTAGTAGACCTTTGGCGTATACAGCAATAAACAACAGTTGATGTCACTTTGCCTGCAGTACGCACACATCTCCAAGAATTGTGACAAAGATCATGTAAATATAATGAAAAACATCTCATCCTTACTACAAGAATATTACATTTGCCAAACACTCTTAGAAATAAAGAAACAAATTTCAGTATAATTACTTTTTATCACTTTCTTTGAAATGAATGGATGAAGTATCACCAAACAGATTCTTACCATTTTGACTGGGTTCTTCTTGCTCTGACTGTTTTCTCAGCAGTAGAATTGCCTCACCTGGCACTCTAGGACTTTCCACATACTTGGCCTTTCTGATTGGACCTGTAAAGGAAAATAGCTGAATGCATCTAATTTTTTCCAGATGTACCACAAATTTCAAATGTAAAGTGTCTCTCCTCAGAGACACAAATAATGTAGAGGAACTAGTTCTTAGACACACAGCTGCTACTGTAAGAGCTCAAGAGCTGTTGCAATTTCACACTTGTGAGAAATAAATGCTCTGCTTGTGCTTTTTGGAATGTAAACCAGTCTGCGTACTCCAACAGTCCTCACAATTTCCTATATATGTAAAGAGTGATTGTTCTCAGTGTCTGAACTTGTACATCCAGCAGGCCTTCTCTTTACAGAGCTTTCGTTTTCCAATACAACGGGAAGATAATTTTGTTATTAGCACCTCTAAAACTAAAAGTAAATACAAGTAGTTCACAGAATCACAGCATCATAGAATAGCTTGGGTCAGAAGAGACCTGCCAGCCCCACCCCTGCCTTGGGCTGGTGCCCCAGGCTCCATCTATGTCCTTTGGTACCCGCAGGGATGGGCAGCAATACCAGGGCCTCATCACCCTCCGAATAAAGAATTTCCTCCTAATATCTAACCTAAATCTCCCCTCCTTTAGTTTAAAACCATGTAAAAAGTTGGGTTCCCTCCTGATTATAAACTCCTTAAAGTTTAAGACAGGACTACTGGAATTCTTTGTGAAGTGTCAATAAAGCCACCCGAACTTTTTAAGGTTTTGGTGATTCATCCAGAAGAAAAAAATATTGCCTAGAAGTCCCTAAAACACAGTAAATTACTAGACGGCAAAATACAAAAGTTGAGGTGTTCCAGGGGATTTCCCCAGCTCTAGCAATAAATAATGTTTTTTCCTCATTTAAATACAAGCTCTGCTTATACTTTAGAGCTAAAATCTCAGGTTCTTGCTATCACGCATCATCATCATAAGAGTAGGAAAGGAAGTTTCCTCACTTGAAAATATCCCTGACATTCTGATTTTAATACCATTAGGCCACAGCAGTGACACAGTTCCAGAGAAAATTATTCTACAGATAGCAGCCCACCTTTTCATCTTGTGTGTTTCTATTTTACTCCTTTTCAAAAGCATCATAATAATAATAAATAGTTTCAAAAGCAAGAGCACAGACCCTGTTACGTTTCATGATGACCGTTTCTTTTCTAACTTCCCCAGAATCCTGGACTTACAGTCACACGATCACATACCATGTTTTTTACTTTTATTCTTTCAAACAAGAAACCTTAATTCTGTCAAATTCAAATGGGAGAAGCTTCATTCTTAAGTGCTATATGATGTTATATATCCTAGGAGAAGAAAAGGAAATAATAAAATGGCAGCAGCCTTTTAAGGGATATACTAATCCTCCTTAAGTCTGCTGGAAGGGCACCATGGCAAGAAACAAGCAATCCAGACTTCTAGAGGGTGTCAGTGTCATGTGTACTTGATACATGAATTAGATGGATCTACTAATGATGATGCATAACAGTTCTTCCAGCACAGGTTTGGGATGTGATAACCAAAGGCAGCCTTGGTTATACTGATCATCAATCACATAGTGGGTTACAAGAGCGACAGGAGTGAGAAAAGCAAAATGGCAGACTACAAAGCCTGAATTTCAAGAGAGCTGCCTCAAGTTTATTCAAGGAATTCAAGGCTGAAAGAGCTCAGGATATTGGTAGACTATTAATAACAGCCTCCTCCAAACACAAAAGCAGTCCACCCTGATACTGCAACAAGCAGGAGTTCAGCTTGGCTTACAATTCAACTTCAGTACAAAAAGGTGGGATACAGGAACTGGTAATAGGACAAAGGGAGGAACTTAGAAATACTGATGGGCATGTGGGGATGATGCTATGAAAGCCAAAGTTCACTCAAAGGTAAAACTGGAAAGAAAAGCAGACAACAAGAACTCCTGCTGCTACTGGAGAGCCACCAAAACAGTCAAGGGACCGGAGCACTTCCCTGTCAAGCACTGAAACTTGTTACTCAGGCAGGCTGTGCAGTCTCATCACTGAAAGATCTGACTAGGCAATGCCCTGAGCTGATCCTGCTTTGTGAAAATGTTGTGAGGTACCGTGTGAAAGGCCTTACTGAAGTCCAGATAGATGACATCAGTGGCTCTTTCCTCATCCATTGATGCAGAGACACCATCATATAAGGCCACTAGGTACCCTTGCTGAAGCCATGCTGGTTCTCCTGTATCAGCTCCCAGCTTTCCATGTGTATTAGCACAGCTTCCAGGAGGATCTGCTCCATGACCTGTCCCGACACAGATGGGACTGACTGACTTACTGTGGCTTACTGATCCTATTCCCAGACAAGAGACCTCATGCTGAAAAATTCTTCCCTGTACTGTCTTTTTCTGCTTTTTTTTTCCACCTCATCAACTCTTTCATTAAGGAAGCTTTTGACTCCAACAAACCAGTAGCTTTAATTCCACCAGTATTTTTGTTTCTTTACTAAGTTAAGATATAGTTTCTTCCCTCCTTTTATAGTTATACAGTTGAGGATTGAACCAGATCCAGAAGCACTGGTACTCCTCCAAGCTCTTCAAACAAAAAGCTTCCCCACCTCCTATGCAAATAATTAAAACACGGTGTCACTCACAGTAGATTGTGCAAACAGGATTGTCGAGCCTTCTGTGTTCCAGTTCAGAAGCTCAGCTTATTCTTCTGTGGTTTTGCCTGTGCATGGATAATGAGGTTCTAGGGCTGAACTACTTGCAGGCTGACTGGCAAACAGGCAGTTATTACTGTGCATGCACTGCAGCAAAGGTACCTCTGTCAGTTGTGCAGATTTACCAACATACCTGTCTACAACAAACCAAGCTGCTAACACATGAGGAATAATTACAGACAGATCAGTTCAGGCTCAATCCTGAATCCCTACCTAGAGTGGTAGTGCATAAAAGAAAGGGAAACAGAAGTGCCTTGCCACTGCTCAGAACGGCAGTTTCAAAAAGACACTAAAGCCAAGACCAGGGGATCCTTAGACTAGCAGTTTCCAAATCTGTTCTGAGCAGATGGCTCTAAACTTGCAAGACACTAGGGTCTCCAAACTGGAGAACTGATAATTATGTCATTCATGGAACAGATATGCCTAAGATTCAACAAAATCCTCTCAGTCTAAAGGGACAGAACAAAACCAACATACTACCCACAGCACCCGTGCAGCTAACTCATTCTGGCAAAAGCATTCCATCGCCTGAATTTGGAGTCAAGAACTACCTGATGGTGTACAACATTCAAAGGGAAACTCCTTCATAGTATAACCTATTTTCCAGCTATTGCATATCAGATAACTAAAGAAACTGGAAGCAGTCTAGAAGGTAAAATAACCCTTCAAAATTAGCAACTGTACACCTGATTAAGGATAATATGCCTGACAGCAATGAGGAAAAATTCTTTTTATGTAACTTAAAATCATGCATTAAACCGATCCTGTTTGGAAACATACACGACCTGAATGCCATTTTAAAATTGTGTTGTCTGTTTTTCTGGGGTGTTTTTTTTCTGCCCCCACACTACGTGGTGTAGTATGTTACCAAAATTTACTGGGATCTTCAGAAGATCTACAATACCGTCTGCCTAACAGGTTACAGTTAAAGAACTCGCTTTCCTTCAAACACTACCTATGAACGTGCAACTTTCTAGAAAGGTAGGAAATTAAGTTTAAAACATACCTCCATCAGTAACTGAATCCCTTTTGGTGGAACAGAAATGCTATTTTTTCAGTAGTGATAACCAGATAACCAGATTGTGAGAGGATGAAGCAACTATGGAAGGAAAAGTTTTGCCCATATCCAACTCAAAATGCTGATACATTTGAAGAAGTGACAAGAGATGATAAAGCTTTCTGCTCAGCCAGCAGAGAAGACAACCAAAGAAAAGTAACTTAAAAAAATATCCTTCACAGATTAAAACCTACTTGGAAATATGCAAAAACAGCAAGGAAAGGAGAAACAGTAAAAGCAAATTGTTAATTAATTTTCATTGCACGGTGTTTTTCTACACAATATTTTTAAATAATTGGGAAAAACATTTGTTTTCCATTGATGACATAAGCATAATTAAGTGCTTACTTTTAAATCAACAAACACAGATACAGGTCAAGATAAAAGGACACATTTGCTACAAAAGCAGAAATGTTCTCAGTATGAAGCCATCAAAAACACGTTTTAAGTGCAGGTAACTATTGGTTAACTACTTCTGTTTTTAAATGCATAACTCTGAAACCTACTGCTAGGAAAACATGACTGATTTTAATTTACTAACCAAAATTTGGAAGATAATGGGCTCAATAAGGACTTAGGAAAAACCCTTAATTAAATAGTGGATAGTATTTAGTGATACACTCTTCAATTACGATCTCTGAATACATGGAATATTGTTTCCATTTAGCTGATGCTAATCAGAATTTCAACTCAAAGAAATTAATTACACAAGTATATCATGTTATATGCATAAGACCATCAGCATGCCGGGGTTACAAGAAGAATTAGAACTACAGAAAGAAACAAAGGTAAGAACAATATTTCAATGGTCAATTTTCTTCCTTTGGTTTACTGCCTTAGATGCTTTCAAAGATGTTTAGAAGCATTAATAATATTGTTTATGTGAAATATACCTCACTGAGTAGTAGTTTCATTAGAACAGCTGTATCACATCTGAACTTCAGAATGCTTCTTTAACTCTCCCTGCAGTCGTCACTGCTTTCATCCATAGTATCATGAAAAAGAAACCTCAAGATGCTGATCATACCACAGAATTGCAAGGGTTGGAAGGGACCCCTAGAGATCACTGAGTCCAATCCTGCTAAAGCAGCATTCAGATGGGACTTGAGTATCTTCAGATATGGCACAGTCTCTCTGGGCAACCTGCTCCAGTGCTCCGTCACTCTCACAGTAAAGTTCTTAATATGCTACTGAACGGAGTGTTTTGCAATTAGTACAGCTAGCATCCTTCTTGCTTTTTATTACCTATGGGTACTAGCCTGACCATTTGTACTAAATCATTCTCCATCAGCTTCAATTTGTTGAGTCTCAAAGGAATAGCACAGAATGTTTCTACTGGCTAGGTATCTAGTTAGGCATTCATCCCAAACAATGGCACAGAAAAGCCAGTGTATTCAAAACACTTCTTTCCTGTGTATGCTTTTTGGGTTTTGGTCTATTTGTCACCATGGAATGATTCTGAAGGTGTGAATATGGCTTCTCATTTGAAATTCAGGAATTGTTAAACATTTTCTGCAAGAGAAACAGCAGCCCCTTCTATGCTTATATAAGCGTGTCACTAAAGGAAACTGAGCTGCAAGGTTGGTTAGATACCATGTCAAATGCAGTTCAGTTGTCCCAACAGTAACGCAGCAAGGAGTCAGACCCCAAGGTTCACTTAAGTCTTTAGCAAAAAAAGCCAACATGCTTCCCTCTATACTAAAACATGGAGTCCTTGCAAAGCTGTTTATTACACAAGACACTTGCAGCAAGAGACAAGACTAGAAAATACTTTCTGTGCCTCAGATTTTCAACTTGACTGTAAATACTGATAGTCAAAATAAGAATACTTGTATTTGCTATCCTCTCCTAAATCTTTGGGTAATAACTTCAATTTCTGTAAGAAGGCTTGTTCATCAAGGCCTTTCGCAGGCTAACCAAAAACCACTTTTGTCAGTCCTCTGCTTACACTTTGTGAGCTTTACAACAAAGAATTTCAAAACTGCCGAGTGTCTGCACAATAACATGGACAATTTCACCTGACACTCAAGCTCTGACCTGAACGAAGTCAACTGATGTTAGAGTGTTGGAATGATTTATATGTGCAGAATGCTGATAAAAGGGAACCAGATGGAGTACCTTATTTAGTAAGGCACACACTATGCGGTCATTACTAAGGACACAGACTGAAACAGCAGTTAATGTATGAATATTTTATATTCATGGATACAAACAAAATAAATTAGCTGTAAAAAAAAACAACACTGAAGCAAGTATTCCCTCAAAACAATCATTAATAACAACGCTGTTAATAACATGTACAGTTTTGCAGCCGCTTTCTCTACCTAACTGAAATAATAACCATAAACTATCAGTTTTTAAGCATATTCAGGCATTTCAATAAAAGTATTTGCTATGCAAATTAGAATAATTATTTGCCACTTGAAATAATACAGTCCATTTAACCACCAATTATCTTCTTTACATGAGAACATGCAAAAAAGTCTTCACTGTTCATTTTCTTACTGAAAAAGATCGTGTAAAACATAAAATGTCAGAAAGTGTTACTTTTACATTGTGTCAGAAACTGAGTCAAAATACTACGAAGATTTTAGTTGCTCATCAGTTTCACTTTACCTGGGGACTTTTTGTTTGATCGTGACTGCATCAAGTAAGACTGGCGTGGCAGCAGAGGTGAAGATGGCAAAGACATTGAGACTCCTTTAGCCAAGTTCATCCTGTAAGCATCCCCCGGGATGGGCTGAATGCCAGCGGGAAGTTCTGCACTGTGGCCAGATGCTGCAACACTCTGCAAGGCATTCTCTGGGCAGAAGTCCCCTGCTAAAAATAAAATGTTGTCATCCATTGTGGGACATATCAAAATACAGACATTTAATATAGAAAAACATTCAGTTGCCATCAACAAGTCAGCACGACCCCTCTCTTCTCATGGCACACCTGCCAGTACAGAATCCAAACAGGAAAGTTGCTGCAAAATTCAAAATGCACAACCAAGAGTTGCTGTAATAAAGGCAGCAACAGGGAAGAAAATCTTCACCTCAAACAAAGCAGCAGCTTTCCAGATTTCATCCTCAGAGGCAAAACTACACTTCTCACAAAGACAAAAGGGTATCTACTGCTGAATCGCTTACCAGGATCAGTGTGACACCCTGAAATTCAGGGACCATCTGAAAGCACACTGCATACTGAAGTAGTCAGGAGAAGTTCAGTCCGGTGAGTCCGTACACCCAGTCAGAAGTGTCTCACAAAGAAGCACTCACACAAAACCACTCTAAGCTTAGCCTACTTATTATTCTGTTTCAAAATAGAGAAGACCAGATAAACACTATTTGACAGCAAAATGTTTTATTTACTGTCATGAACAAACCAAGTATTGGTTCACAACACTACGTAGCAGATCAAAATAGGAAAATGCACAGAGATCTATCCTACTGGTGCAGGAAATGCAGCTTCAGTGCAGTCAAGAATATGCTTTCAAAACAACAGATGAAAGTATGCGCTCACAACGACAGGCAGCAGCAACACATGCAGGAAGTGCTGAGTTCTTCCTTGTCAGATGAGAGAAAGAGCTGAAAAGCAAAAGTTGGCATCTAACTGCAGCTTTTTTTGTTATCCAAATGAGGGTACTGCTCAATAATTTACACAAAACTGAATCCGTGTGAACCGTGTAACAAAACTGATAGAGAGGAAAGAAAGCTCTCGCAATATTTTTCACAGAGACCCAAACAGCGACAAGCAGCACAGCAGAAGTATGGGAACCCAAAGTAGAACTAAAAGAAAAAGGGAATAACAAAGTTGTTAAAATATGGTTTCCTCATGTCAGACTTATTGTCTTGCAGTAAGGAAACATTTCAGATCCACGTCCCTCTGTAAGATCTGCCTTTCTTGTTCACTGCTCTCATTCACTTGCTGCCTTCAATTCCGAACAGCTGCTCTCCTGCCATGATCCACTACAGGCAGCTTAACGTGCTCACAGGGAACGCCCGCAGAAGGCAAAAACAAACTGTTTCTTTGCCAAAAGTAGAAACGTTTGTGTGTATTCAGCCTCCACTCTCTTTTGCAGAAGTGTGCACAGCTGAGAGGAAAACCTATTGGGCCCTAAGTTTAAAATCTGATTGTGCGTTTCCAAGAGTGGATGTGCTTCAGATGACTTTTTTCCTAGATATACTATTTTCCTCCCAGGAGCCACACATGACAGCTCCCTACACACATCTGCGAGATAAACAGCCCTGAGGAATGCTGTGTAGAGTCAAACTTCTATTGACATTTCATAAATGTGACTTTCTATTCCTTTGAAACCAACTTAACCATCACCTTCCAAAAGTTCTCTTTCTTCAAATAAAATTAATAGTAACGCCCTGATTTTAAGGAAACAAATCCGGCTTAGCCAAGGCAGGATGGGAATTAAAAAAATAATTAATGAACTGTCTATTACTTATAAGATTACATTACAACAACTACAGGAGTACAGCTATTGGTTTTAAATCCTGAGAACCAGAAAAGCAGCTTCAGTATTCCTGCAAAGCGCTGTAATACACCAGTCTCAAAAACAGGAACAAGAACTGCCCAAGTATATAATTAGAATCAAAAACCTAAACATTTTAGAGAATATAATCACACACACTTTGGCATTTTTTAAAATCTCATACCTGAATCACTAAGTTCCCTTTTACTTCCAGCAGAAGCCAGGAGGCTAAGGATCTTTTTCTCTGTTCTCTTAAAAATTAAACTCCAACATTAGCTGTTTGTAAACACTGGTTTAACATTAGAATCATAGAATCATAGAATCACAAGGTTGGAAAGGACCTATAAGATCATTTAGTCCAACCGTCCTCCCTTTACCATACCTACAGCAAACCACTAAACCATAATTCCTAGCTCCATATCCAGACGCCTCTAGAACACTGCCGAGGATGGTGACTCCACCACCTCCCTGGGCAGCCATTCCAGTGCCACTATTCCAGTGCCTGACCACTTCCTGAGAGAAAACAGTTCCTTTAGATACTATACTATTATACTAATACACTATTATTTATACAGTACAATACATGCAAGTTCGGTTCATAAATTCACAGAATCACAGACTCAGAGCACAGCTGGGATGGAAGGGACCCCTCAGCCCCAGCCCTGCCGTGGGCTGGCTGCCCCCAGCTCAGGCTGCCCAGGGCCCATCCATGGCCTGGGGCACCTCCAGGGATGGAGCACCGCAGCTCTGGGCAGTGCCACGGCCTCACTGCACTCTGAGTAAGGAATTTCCTCCTCATGTCTGACATAATGTTCCTTCTTTTAGTTTAAAACCATTCCTCCTTGCGCCCTATCACACTCTGGGCAGTGCCACAGCCTCATCCCTCTATTTGTTGAATGACACTGAAAAACTATTACAATGTACATTCCAGTTTTGGACATGAAGAAAAAGCACAGAAGCAGCACAGTAATGCAGGTAACTGCAATGAGACAATACTGTGCTGAGGCAGTGATTTGGAATTTCTATAAATATACCAGCTGGAATGCTACAGAGAAAGCATGAGACAGGAGACCAAACACCAAAGTTACTTCCTCCCCCTTCAGGGTTAATAAGTCCACCAACAACTCCCCTGCACTACGAAGCAAGTAAACTGTTCCTAACTCAGTGCTTTCTTAATAAACTGCACAGATTTTAATTTGTCCTTCTCCACTGGATACAAAATGATAAGCTATGGAAATGCCCTGCAAAATCAAGGGCTACAAAAGCCCTGAATACACTGTTGCGGCACATCTTCAATCAATAAATTGAGATCATTTGATTATGGCAGTAACTTTGAAGATATGTTACCGTCTATTTATGTCTTGCCATTCTTTTCTTTCCTATTTTCTTCCTGCTGATTCTATTTTCCTGATGCTGCCTGTGGTACTGTGGGGACAGCTACACAGATTGTGACTCAGACTCTAAGAGCAATATGATTAAAGCAAACAAGCAAACATCCAAAACTTATACCACAGAAATACTCTTTTTCAATTATTTTCCTAATTTTAAACTTCCTTTCGCTTACTGTCACTCATGAATGTGCTGTTACGGCACAAACCCTGAGAAAGCCCAACCACTCTGGTCTCAAGCTACAAGGACATCATTTCCTCAGTGAGGCTGGAGACATTTTTAAACACAACCTGCTGCTGCAGAAAAAGATGGCAGGTTATAATTAAAACCTGGTTGGGACACTATAGAACCTCTGAGGACAGCCACCAGACCTGAGCCATTCCAAGAAAACAGAAGCTGCTCCTCCAACACCTTTCTAAAAGCTTCTAGCTAAAGGCAATGGAAATCAAATCACAGTTTAGCTGCACCTCGGGATGCAACTGAAAGGCACAATCAGATTAATAATGTGTTGTTTTGTTGGGGTGTTTTGTTTTGTTTTGTTTTTAAGATACAAAAAGATACAAGGAAGGCAGGCTAACGGAATGATTTGGTAGATCCTAATATCCTTAAAACACATTTGAACTTTAAGATTAAACTAATCCTCCTTTTGAACAGAGAGGATGAAATATTTATGTCAGTATTAGACATAACAGAGTATATTCTTCATTCAATACAAGTTTCTTACAAACCAAAGAACTTCTGCTACTTTACCAGAATACATATAAACTACAGTATGGTGCTGATGCCAGAGATCAGGTTATTTTGTCATGAAGAAAAAGGATCTCCATCTTCAAAACAGAAAGCCCACCCAACCAAAGCTCAAGTTCCCTGAGTCTGAATATTGGCAGCAACTGCACAGCAGACAGCATCCCACTGACATCACTCAATGTCTGTTTCTGAGGTGGGTGATTTTGTCTTTTGTTCCCTTAATTTACCTGCCTAAGTGAAACAAAAGACTCTCAGCCCACTTAAGGAAGTATTTCTGATTAAAAAAAATCTGCTGTAACAAAAGGAATCTGTTTACAGATGTTTAAAAGCAAAAAAACAAAACCAAACACTCTGCAGGATTCTGTTGCATAAAAGGTTTCTTAGCATGCACATATGCACATCATGATGTGTAGAGCACCGATAGCACTTTCCAAACAAGAACTTGACTGTAAGTGCCCAGCTCTGATTAAGCCCAACTTTGGTACAAGCTGGACAGCAAAGAAGCAATGAACAAACTTTGCTAAAAAGTCAAGTTTTTGTAGCAGATTCCAAGTAGGAAACCAGAAGCTGATAAAAACCACAACTAACTTTCCTTGGAAACAGAAAATATTAACAGAACTGCTGTAGAGCTGCATGTTCACCAAGGTCACTGCTGGCCTACGTCAACAATCCTCAGGATTCAATAAACAGTTAAGACAATAAAGAAATCAGCATTCTGTTATGTAGAGATCACTCCCAGCATTAAACCTTCTGATCATCTTTGTGGCCCTCCTCTGGGCCAGCTCCAATGTCCTTCTTGTGTTGGAAGCTCCAGGACTGGATGCGGAACCCCAGGGGGTTCTCACAAGAGCAGAGCAGCGGGGCAGAATCACATCCCTCGACCTGCTGGTCACACTTCTCTTGATGCAGCCCACAATACAGTCGCATTCTGGGCTGCAAGGGAACACTGCTGGCTCACACCGAACCTTTCATCAATTGAATTCTGAAATCCTTCTCCTCAGGGCTGCTCTCAAGCCATTCTATGCCCAGCCTGTACCTGTACTTGGGACTGCCCCGACCCCACTGCAGGACCTTGCTTTGAAATTTTTGATTTTAGCTAATGATCAACTAGAGACTTCAATACAACATTATGCCTTCTTGCATAGGAGCTTCACTTTTATTTTAAAGAAGCAAGTTGGTCACAATTAGCAATGAAAACTCACGTTGGTAAATGTAAGCACTGCATATAATTCCAAGTGCTAACAGCACAAAGAGAAATGTGAATGGCAGAATATTATACAAGCAATCACAACTCAGCAAAAGTTACATGCCTTTGAAAGCCATTTTATCTTTCAATAAGAGTACTGACAACAATCCACTTCCTACTTGTATGTGAGAATATGTATAAAGAGGAATAAATTTCAAATTCACAGTTTTCCTCCAATTCATTTTGTACAAAACATCAATAAGATTACACACAATCAAAAACTAACTCTATGTATGCCAATATACAGCACAACGTAACGCAGAAATAAATCATATCATATTTTGTCAAATATACTTCATGTGTAGATACCGGAGTACAAGAAGGAAAAACAAAGGAAACATGGCCTCAAAAGAGCAATGTAGCAAAATCTGATCTACAGTAGAATTGAATAAAACCCAAGGAAAAATTCCTGGTAACTGAACTTTTTTGTTACCCCAATTAAGAAATCTGAATGTGAAGACAATCACTAATCACCAAATGTTGGATGCATAGCAGCACGTATTTCCATACCTTTGTTTCATCGTACAGAATTCACAAGCACTGATCCCATTCTTATTTCTCCAGATTTCCTGCTTTTGCAGCACTGCAGTACCACGTTCTAAACACCAGCTTTTTGTTGATACAGCACTTTTTGAGCACTATATGGGAGTCCAACAAAGACTTTAAAATAGAAAATACAGAAATCCCAACTACTTACCACACCAAATTCTACAGAAATTAATGAAGTTTTCATGCGTGCTATGTGCTACATTTGATGTTAAACTTCTGATGGGATTTTAGTGCAGGAGGAATGCTGCAAACTAAGCACAATGCTTCCATTATTCATGTTCCTTCAGGCCTGATACTGGGTCAACAGAATGACAATGCTCATGTTATTAAAAAGCCAACTGAAATAATGGAGCATGTTCCGCAGAAATGTAATATACAAGGTTTTCTCTTCTTTTTAAGTTGAAATCTATTACAAGTATTACATATCTAATGATCTTTAGCCTAGTAGGAAAAATACAGATTCCCACAATGCAGGCAGTTGCCAACTTACAACATCAAAAGCAAACAAACATAACTTTTTAAGACACAATGTATAAGGCCCACAAGAAATACTAACACAAAGCTCTCCGTGAACCATCTCTCCATCCTAACCTCAGTATTTCTGTGGTAAGAACAAAGAGCAAGCTGCTCTCATCTGCCCTTCTTCCTAATAGCAACTCAGGAACAAATCACTTGGCATGCACTCCCAGGCAGCTTTAAGCCTCCTCCTCACACACAGAATGAGCACTCTGCATGTAACCATTCCCGTCTGAGGGCCATTGGCACAGGTGAACCTAGCATGGGGAACATGAGTCATCCTCTGTAATGAATATTCATACCTGATTCTTTCTTGCTCCCTTTTCCACCCTCTCGGCTCTTCTTTAAAACTGCCTTTAACATTTTAAGTGTTGCTCCTAAAGGATAACAGAAAGAAACGCAACATCAGTATTGGCCACCCACACAAAGCCAAACAGAATACAGGATGGATCAATTTAAATAAAACAGGGAGGTAAACGGATAATTTTTTCTGTTATTTTTCCCTGCAATGTAGCTTGTTTAAGCAAAGTCCCAAAGCAGAAAGAATGTTTCAATACTTGAACTAAGCAATTAAGAATTCACCGTCTTCTTATAAAAAAAAAAAAAATAATAATAATAATAATTCAGCATTCTCCACATTCCACAAGTAATTAAGGTTACAAGGCTAAACCCACGTACGTTACTGTAAGACACTCAGGCACAACGAGAGTAAAGTTCCAGCTTCTATCCTGAGCTCATCAGCACAGCCATGGGAGCTGCAGAGCAGCCTGCTCAGCTGGAGGCTCCAAACCACAGAAGCACAGAGCAGATGGTGATGTGGTACATGGTATCACACACCATCGGATCCTACCTACATACAACGTGCTGCTGACCAACAAAGGCAGAGCCAAACAAGTTCTGTATGCTACTGCAGTTCTCATCACTGCTATACACTAAGGTGTGCACCTATATATTCATGTCTGCGAGCAGGGGATCTCTCCCACTCTGCACTCAAAGTTTCACATTTAACAGTCAACCTCGAGCAAGCAGCAGCTGCAGATTTCAGAGAATTATTAGGGAAAATATATCCAGGTTCTAAAGTGGAAGACGGTTTAGATGTTTCAGGTACCCAGCTTTGGTTACCAAGTATGGAAAGCAGAACGCAGTCAGCTGTGGAGAGCAGCTCTTTCTCAAAAAGCTTTCCCATACACTCTATTTTTTTTTTCCATTGGAAAGCTGTTGAAAACATTTAGCATAGGATACACAACAGCAAGAAGGAAAGAAAAAGTAATCAGGCAATGCTGAATGTTACAGCATGAACCATACAGAACACATGAAATCAACAGAAAATGCAAACAATCTTCCACCCCAAAAATATGGATTCTTCAGAAAGTTCACTCAGCTTAACGAAATAAGGCAGAAAAAAGAAAAGTCAGTACAACGCAGTTCTACAGCTCCTACAACCAACCTGAAGCACATGCACCTAATATCAATTACAACACCAGGAGGTTTCCACAGCCCACGCTGCGTTCAACACACTGATCCCTGGTCAGTTCCAAAGCCGTACAGCCGCGCACACAGATGATTATTTCTCCTGCAGCAGGATAACATCTCCAACCAGCTGCACTGACAGCTACACACCTCAGCATCACACACTGTGGGGCACGCAGGCAGCAAACACACTTTGATGATCTGTGCCTTGGACAAGGCATCTTCTGAGGACTAACAAGGAAAAGACACTGCTGAGAGTATCTCTGCAACAGTAGAGCAAGTTCTGTTGTATCCTCAGCCCTTTTCACTTCCAGCAATAAAAAATCAAAGCTTGCCCAAACACTCCCAAAGTAGGACCATATTTTTTATGACACTCGATGTGCTTGTTACACCAGTGACTCAGAATCAACCACGTCCCATAGGCAAAGGCCACACGTCAGCTCTCATCGCATCTGTCCAGCAATACTGAGAAGGCTGGGCAGAAAACCACAGTTACCAACACTTCTCTGAGCAACTGCTGATTTTTTAAATGAGAAAACAGTTCCCAAAGTTCAACCATGAGGTCGGAAAAAGGAAAAACTAAAGACAACATCAAGAAACTCTCTTCCTTCCTTGCCTGCATTATTCTGGAAAAGCTACACACAGACACAACCCACCACATCAGGGATTTGGGTTGTTTTGGTTTTTCAAACAGCAACATATTCACATCTATGGACTGGAAAAAAAAAACAAAACTGTTCTTCTGAGCAAAAATCTTTCATTATGTAATCACATCCCCTTCATGCAACCATTGCAAACGATGCCCACAAACAAAACAGAAGCTTTTGCCTACAAGCACACCAACCCCGAACGCCTGGCGCTGTACCTGCAGGCCGACCTGCTGAGTGTGCTGCAGTGCAGGCCACTTGACCAGGCCTCTCTGATGGCCTCACACAACAGTAAAGTGCAGCCTGGCTCCAGGACAGCTGTGTTACAAATGCCATTCCTCCCAGCCAGCCGGAGTACTGTTGATACTTTCCCTGACAAACAGAGACTCCAACTGATCTCTCTTCCACGTTTCTGAACGACATTTTAGAAAGGACTTTCTAATTTAATACAAAGCACTTTACATTAGTAACTGCATTTTTCTGGCTCATCTCAATTTCTTCCAGCCACTCCACACCACATGACAGCAGACCACTGTGTGTGTGAATCTGGAACCACACAGACCCCAGGGTCAGCATTCACACACTGATGGGGCACTGCAGCTCTGGGCAGTGCCACGACCTCACTGCACTCTGAGTAAGGAATTTCCTCCTCATGTCTGACCTAAACCTTCCTTCTTTTAGTTAAAGCCATTCCTCCTTGCCCTATCACTACTGGCCTGTGTACAAAGTACATTTCCCTCACACACTGTAAGGCTGCAGGGCAAGGTCTCCTCAGAGCCTCCCCCAGGCTGCACACCCCCAGCTCCCATCAGCCCGTCTCCACAGCAGAGGTGCTGCAGCCCCTCATCATCATGGCGGACCCGCTCCAGACTCGCTCCCACAGCCCCGTTTCCTCACGCTGGGCCCCATGCAGACGCAGCGCTGCAGTGGGGCCTCCTGAGGGCAGAGCAGAGGGGACGGACCCCTCCCGCACCCCCCTGCCCTGTCGGCCTCAGCTGCAAGTGAGGGCAGCTTTTTGTCTACCAGCTCACAACCCCTGCTTTACAAACACCAGAATACCAAAGCCTACCAAGTTCAACAGTTGGTAGTTTCAGTGAGAGAACTAATGACTGCGTGTGTAGAAAGGAAACCAAAAACAAAGTAACAGTTACAACAAAAGCAAATGGAGAGCAAATGTTGGACTAGATTAATGATGAAGGCATATAGAAAAAGGAACCATCCGTGCAAACTAGGAATATAACCATTTCAACATTCATGTTAGATTTCTATGTACTCGACCCCTGCAAGGAAAGGGAGGCCCTCAGCCTTTCCTTCCATCCTACCTGACAACTGGAAAGAAGAACATTTTCAAGGCGGCTTATGAGAAAAATGTTCACAAAAATAGATGGTCTGAACACTGTGCAAAATATTAAGTAACAGTGATGCTATTTTTATTTGTACATCTCTGCACCTCCTGGAATTCCAATCTAGAACTTCTAATACTTCACTCTCTTGTCCTGCGAAATTGCAGCACCTTAAATTCTTGTTACACGCTAAAAAAGATACGAACACCTTGAAAACTATTAAGCTCTAAATGCTGGTACCCTATTTTAGGTTTACTTCATGAAACTGGAAGAGCATTTTTAACCTGGCAGCACAAAGTGGCTAACTTGGTTAGATATAGGCATAAAAAAATTCCCATCTAACCTTGGCAAGCTCATGGCTTCTAAAATACAGCACAGACACAGACCATCTGAACAATGAGGCAAGATATGACGGCATTAACATTAATACAAGTGGGCCTTGTTCAGCAGACAGACAGAACTGCTGGACCCACAGGTGCTCGAGGCTTCGCAGCAACGCAGCACAGTCTGCTGGCCCAGAAATCAATGTGTGCTGTCTGCGAGCTGCTTTTAAACATTCATTAGTTTTAATTTGAAGACGACTGAATATAAACTAATGAAAGAAGTTCTGCTACACAGTGCGTTATGCTTGGAATAACTGTATGCCAGTATTCTTTATGTAAAGAAAGATCATCAAAGTAGCTCTTAGTAACAGATTCTAGTTGAAGGACTACAAGACAGAGCTGATAACTCATTTCATCCCGACGTTAAACCACAGCAGCAAAATGTCGCCCATATTCTCCCATTTCTCCTTTCAACTAAAAAATAAGCAAAAAAACCTGCTTTTGTATGTTTCAGCTCCCTTCTACCAACTGCTTCCATCATTCCTATGCAGAATGTTCAGTACTTCAGCTCCAGTTTCTTTCAGTTCTCCCCTATTTGTAGTTATCTATCTAGAGTTCTGGAAGTTTTTCCCCCAGAGGGTGGTGACGCATTGAACAGGTTGCCCAAGGAGGCTGTGGATGCCCCATCCCTGCAGGCATTCAAGGCCAGGCTGGATGTGGCTCTGGGCAGCCTGGGCTGCTGGTTGGTGACCTGCACACAGCAGGGGGTTGGAGCTGGATGAGCACTGTGGGCCTTTGCAACCCAGGCCATGCTGTGATTCTTTCCAGATTATCAGAGACCTTCCCTTTATTCATACAATGATGATAAAGTCTAAGAAGAAATGGAAGAAAAATTACTTCTCTCACTAAAAGACGATGTGTAATTCTTTGTATATATTTGTAAGCTGTTAAAAAGTAAATATGCACATCTATGGAACTACTGATTTATTGCTTTAACCCATCTTTTCTTTGACAAATAAATAACGTTTTCCAAGTGTGACAGCAGATCCTAGGGGATGAATAAAACTTACCCCAAACTGTAACAGTGTAGTCCCTGACTGGAAGTTCTTACTATGAAAGAATCGTTCTTTGTGGTCAACTGTAATATTTTCAGTATTACAACCAGCGTTAGTTCAGTATTTGGGCATTCTCAAGACCACTTCAACACAGTTAAAAACTAGTTGAATCCAACATGTTTTTCCAATAAACATACAGATCCCTTTACATAACCCACACAGCTTGGTGAGCAAAAGCAAGGCAAGATCCCCGGTGAGTGGAAAATGGGAAACATCACTCCCATTTTTAAGAAAGGGGGAAAAGAAGAGCCAGGGAACTACAGGCTGGTGAGCCTTCTGTGTCTGGGAAGGCCATGGAACAGATCCTCCTGTGAGCGATGTTAAGCAACGTGAGAGGTGATCAGAGTCAGCCAGATGAGGAAGCACGGAAATCTCCTCAGTATCACATTAGCTATTACTATGTGCATTTGCAGCGCCTGTTTCCCACCAGTCTGGTTTTAGATTTGACTTCCCAGACCTGGCAGATACACCTGTCCCATCCTGCAGGAACTCCGTCTTCTGCTAGTCTCTTTTATCCCACTGTCGATCATTTTGGCCAGTGCCCCCACAGAATGTGCCTCAGGGGATGATATTGTCTCTCTTTGCTTGACAGTTGTCCAAAAATTCTTAGTCAGGTGCCAGGTACTGCAGAAATTCCCATTAGTCAGTTCACCGAAGAAACCATCTTGCACTAAAGCAGATGAAAAGTATTAAAGAATGAAATCTTAACTTCCAGTGCCGTGAGCACCTGTTTAAACTAACCCAAATGATTCAGTAGTGATGTGGATGAACCACTGGATGTCTTGGGGGTAACACACTTCCAAAAGAGGAGACACAAAAACCTTCAGGTTTGCAGCTGTTTTTCAAACACACAAAAATACCTACAGCTACTCTGTGCTCAGATAAGTTTGTTTCTCCCTTTCTTTTCCCACACTGTCAAGTCTCTCCAGAGAAAATACCGAGACTGTAACGATGTTCAGCATCCTACAGAATGTCCTCTTCCTTCAGTTCTGACTGCAAACGTAATGCTACTCATCCTTACGGGATTCATCAAACGTATCCTACCTATCTAGCCTTTCTGAACCTTACCCCCTAGCTCTTGTTATTTGCAAGACAAGTGACACTTCACTTCATTTAGACTAATTCACTGTCATCAGGGCTGTTTTCTCCCTTACCTCATGTCTTTATATTCCACACAAGTGTATTACCCTCTCTAACATTCCAGTGCCTTCTATTTCTAAATTTAATGAATTATCTTTCCTTTCCCCCAGCTTCCCAAGACATGGATCAGCATACGCAGATCATGCACTAAAATAAGTTTCTGCTTCAGGGACAGACACTGTGTGCGCATGGAGAGAACATGATAATGAAGGATGGAGCAGAGGAAGACTCCCTGCTGCTTGACTTCAGCAATAAAACTTGCTTCAAGAAAATTTAGAGATAAAAAAAAAGCTGTCCCTCCCCTAATCAGAAAGCCGCTATATGAAGAGGTATTTCAGACAGAAATAAGGTCACAAGGTTAATAAGTCTTGAAGAAACACCCACTCAGGAATCCCTGCCAGCAGTCCTAGGAGCCAGTGGATGCCACAGTTTGCACTAGGGCAGGAATTAGCAAACAGATGAAATAAATGTAATCACAGATTTTTACTTTTTCTTTCTTTTCCTATGGCCATAATAGCGACTCTCATCCCATCTTTCTCTATCCTGCTATGTCAAACATGGAAAACATGACAAAACCCCTAATTTGAAATCTATTATGAAAGGGTCAAAACATCAGGCAAGAAAGAATTCATCACTTCCCTGCTGGCAGAAGAGACCCAGCACACACTATGTCAGCAGAAAATCGAAAACCTAAAATTAGATGGAAAATAGGTCAGAAGCTGCCATTTCAGCTTTAACAGTACACAGAAATTGAAAGGAAGACAAAGACCTTGCTAACCAAAATCTTCACCCAACTCTTCCTAGTAGGGTATTTTACTCAGCAGTTACATACTTACATGGTGACAGCACCATCTCATCTAGAAAGTATGGAATATTAGGAGCATTGTAATAACAAGTGTCTCCAGTTTCTCAGCTGTCCCAGATACCGCCCTCATTTCCAGATGAACATCAACAAGTTGCTCGTAAAACAACACAGCCATTCACTTCAAGCAGCCAAACGTAAATGCAATGCAGAGTGCAACCATCTTACATTATACAGCCTGCAGTTCAAGCAGCTCAGTCGGTAAAGTCCTCTTCCTTCAGCCCTCACCATGGCATCAGTTAAATCTGCTCCTCCACAAACTCTGATTCATAATCCATAAAACTGATCTAGCAAAGCAGAAATGGGGACAGATCTATCATCAGTATCTACATTACTTCTTGACCCCAACACTTCAGCTGACCCCCCCAGACTATCCAGGCATCATGCAGCGCTCAGTAATGCTGCTAAAAGAAATCCACGTTCCTTGATTTCTAAAACAAAAAAAAAAAGAAAAAAAAAAGAAAAAAAAAGAAAAAAAAAAGAAGACAAGTACTATTAATGCAGAAGAAATCAATCTAGAGGTAACAAATATAGTTACACTTAACAACAGGCAATAACCAAAGTAATATCTCATTTGCAGGACTGTATTACCATCGGCCAGGCTACAAACTTTATATTCCATTATCAGGCTGACTGGCCACACATAATAATCTATAATAATCCCAAGTAGGACGTACAAAGTGCTCTAACACCTACTGCTGACCATGGGACCCTCCCTTCTTTGTGCTGCAGCAACCAGGAGTCAGGTTTCCATCTCATGTCTTGATGACATTCCATTTCATATCTGCATGGCAACACAACCCACCAGCTGATCCAGAGGCACTGCCTGACTTTTGGATTCCTTACCCTTCAAAACTCATACAGCTGTCTCCAGTAGCTCTGCATGCAATCGTCTGCAGACAATATGCAATTTTATACTCTCCTCCATAGGAGGAAGGAGCCAATTTAGCAGACAGCAAAGCGATGTCATGTCAGTTGAATTCTTCTGACTTTCGGTACAGGATATTCCTTTAAGGTGGTCAGTGCTTCCTTGTCAGATAGCGTACACAAGATGTGTCTACTGTAACTACCCAGGACAGAACTAGTTTAATCATAATTCAGTTTTCTTGAAGTCATACAATTTCTACTCAGCATCCCCAGAAAGGATGCTAAAGCTCTCCAGCCACACAACGGTAAGTAGGCAAGGGCTGCATTTTACTCACATCACTACTAAGACAACTACAAACCCACACAGTGATATTTTATGCTAACAACTCGTTCTAGGCATACTAAAAATCATTGAGATCCACATGCTTAACAAATGAACTACTGCAGCTGAGACAGGCAAACAGCCCTCTGCTTGTTTACTGTGGTGTTTACAATACAGCTCACATAGACAGTACTTTATTCGTTCCTCTGTTTCAACTGCTTTAAAACCCAAGGGGAGGAAACAAGTTATGCCACGTAACTAGAATATTTTCATTAGGGAGAACCCTACCTGGTCACGCACCTGTGGCACCAGCATGGAGTCTTTCAGTATTTAAGATGTGCATTCGTAACTCAGAACTTGCAAAGCAATCACTTTCAAACACTAACAGGTGCCTTCTGTTCTTTTTCAGTACAAAAGCCATCAACTAAGTCCATTTAAAGTGAAAAAGAAAGAAGAGCACCATGAACTATCCAAATTAGACTGGGCTAAAATGAGTAACAAGTTGAGAATTTCACTGGAGGATGCCGGTAAGCCAAGGAGGTTCTCACAACAATCCTCTAGGCATTATCAAATAAGTTACCTTCAGAGTGATTTAACACTGCAAGGCTCTTCTAGAAATAATCAAGACAGCACGTGGTCCAACAAACATGCTAATTTCTGTATTTGTTTCTTTTGCCTACGGTTATACATAACAAAACAGTGAAGCAAATAACAAGGACAAAACACAGTAGGCAGCTCCAGGCCCAGACATCTCATTCCACCAGCAGACCAAGCAAGTACCAAGCAAGCAGCATGACTGCAGTCACAACTTCAAAACGGGGATGTTTTCATAGCCTGGAATGCCAGCTGCCCCATCTAGTCTGACAGCGGCACCACTGCTTCAATGAAAGCAAAAATCACTATTTCCAAAGACTTACAATAGACCAACTGATGAATGTTTGAGAAAAGGAAAACAAATTCCTTCCAAGTCCTACATGGAATCACCTGACATTGAGCCAAAGCTGGCACTAATGAAACGTGGCAGCATGTGATTAGAGGTGCACATAACTAGAGGAAAGCATGGACACCATATGAAAATGCACGCTTACTATCCAGAAATGAAGGCTTCTTCAGATTCTTTTTCCATCCACTGAAAAGCAAATTCACACCAACAGCAGGAAGGAGACCAGCCAAAACCCTGCAGTACCAGCGCTGTGCCAGCTCCTGCTCCCTGCCACATGTCACTGCCCCAGTGCTGCTCCCCCTTCGGAGGCTTTGGCCATGTCAGTAGGACAAGTCCTGACAGAGAAGACTGCAGAGGAGGAAACATTTTCGAGGCAGTTTATACTCGGTCTACTAAGGAATTTGCACTTTAAAAGTAAGACTGAGGTGAACCCACCAGAAGAGGAAACGACAGCACAGCTCCCTGCATACCAGCTATTTAACTTTCACTGCACTGAAACAAAAGCTAAGTCTGCTCATGGATTCTTCTACTGACGCATTAAAGACATCAGCCAGCAAGATAACTGATGGCAGTCATGAAGTACCACTGTCCCCACGCGAGCAAAGCAAGGCACCAGACAGCTGCTCTGCCTGCACAGCTCTCCACAGCGCAGCCCTGCAGATGAAGGGCGGCACAGCATGCAGCTTCTGGGCACCCTCTGTCCCAGCCCCAGGAGTGCCGTGTGGGCAGCAGGACTGCAGCTCAGCCACGCCGACCAGATGCTGCAGGACAGCCCTCTGAAAAACCAGGCCATAGACAAAGCAACACCAAGTTCGTGCTACCTTCACAGCCCAGAAAAGGCAGCTTCTCATTACCATACTGCTTTCCAAGTTTGCAATGAATCTGCTTGAGATTTAAAAGAAAAACAGACACATTGATGTGACATTATGATGGTACTGTTGCAACTCAGGCCTTTTTTGCATATTTCACATATTAAATATATTTATATATGTTAGTTTCTTATCGTATCTAGTTCCAGATCTTCTACTCTTCATCCACTCTACCTAATCATTCTCAGAATTCTTTCCTCTGCTTTTTCATAGCATTTCTTTCCTCCTTCCTTTCAAAAAGGAAAACTCATCCCTTTTCTCCTGGTACTACACGTCTCCCATCTATGTCCAGTACTGGTGCACATTCTGGTATGCAGATATGTGTATATACATATTTCATTACACACACAGTTTTTTGTATCAGCTAACCTGGGGCAGCAGATTCCCTGTAGCACAGCATGATGAAATACCTGCTCTTGACCCGGCTGGGAATCACAGCCACTCACTTTTGCCAGAAAGCAAATGCAAAGCTCCATCCAAACCTTGCATACAAAGGACACATTACATACTTCCAACCTGACAAGGTTAAAAACAGAAACAAACAGCTGTCGTTAACAAGTACTTCTGCATTTTCTAACATGACTTAAAATATATTACTCTTGGTTCAAATAGAATTTGATGGTTTCTTGTTAGAGCATCACCTGATCTCAGCTACTAGATGCAAAGTGCTACCACGCAATAACAGCTTGAAATACTGACACTCACAATGCTCACTAAGTCACAGTATGTGAAGCTGTAGGGGACCTCTGGATGTCATCCAGGCCAGCCCCTTGCTCACATAGGGCAAACCACACAAGGAAATCTCAGAAACCCGCATTAAAAATGGAATTCAGACATTTATTTCAGAGAACACAACTGGATCTGTTAACAAACACTTCAAATAATTAAGCAAGACAACTACTAAGTGACCCTAAAACCACGAGAAAAGCAGCAGCGCAAGGATCCCATGGCAGGTACAGAAGGAAGAACCACGCCTTTGAATCACAACACCCTGCTGGATTGGCTCAGCTATCTCCTGCAATCTCACCGGAGGAATGCAGCAAAGCAGAAATACTGCCCTCCCTGCTTCCTGCCCCAGATACCGGGATGCCTTCTGTCTCCTGCAAAATGCAAACTTACTGGTTTTAGTTGCTTGATCACGCTCTTCAGTGAGCAAGACTCAGACATTCCTCTACTGCATGAGCTACAAGGAAATACCAACATCCACATTTTTCCAATTCCCCCTCAACTGAAGCGCCTTCCATTTGAATGTACAGTGCAGTAGCATGAAGAGCACGTGTTACAATGTTAAAAAAGCCCCGTTTGAACACATCTGATAAGCAGTTCCTACCACACAAGGTGGACATGGAGTTAGCAGAGAGTTAGAGGCTTTCTTGCCAGCACTCTCTTCACGCAAGCAGACCTCTAAGTGGCACTGACTGCTGGGAAGGTGCCCTGGAGCACCTCTGCCATAGAGACAGGCTGCAGGACCAGGAGTGTTCAGCCTGCAAGAGAGAAGGATCCCGAGAGACCTCACTGCATGCAGCCTTCCATGGGCCTACAGGAATACAGGAGACAGTCTTCTTACGGCGAGAGTGCAGTGACAGGACACAGGGAATGGCTTCAAACTAAAGGAGATGTGACTTAGGTCAGATGTGAGGAAGAAATTCTTTATCCAGAGGGCAGTGAGGCCCTGGCACTGCTGCCCAGAGCTGTGGGTGCCCAGCTCATGGATCGGTGGGGGGCAGCCAGCCCAGGGCAGGGATGGGGCTGGTGGGGGGCTTTGGGACCCAGCTGTGCTGTGACTGCATGAAATCAATGTGAACACTCACAAGCTGCATAAATGCTTTGGGTACAACTCCTTGCCAGCAGTAAGTCTACGACAGAGTTCAGAAGAGGGACAAGAAGATTTGTACAACCTCCCACTTTGTTCTTGAAGAAAAATTAAAGGCTTGTCTATACAAGGTAAAAAGTGCTTCACATTCACACTCCACGTTATTCTGCAGTAACTGTCTGGTTCAGACAAGACCATACATGCTCTTACCAAAACTTACAGAATACCTGGCGAGCCCATATTTATTACATTTCACACTTGCTCTGCTGCTTTCAGTAATTAAGCAGCCAAGCACCACTGAGAGCCTCCAAATCCAGCGTCAGAAGCATTTCCTCCAAAGGCAAGTGTGCAAAAAACCAGAAAGAACTGAAATCCTCAAAAAAAGCATGCAGCCAGTGGATCAATACGAACTGCATCCTTTAAACATCAGTGATTCATTACCGCCTCCCATCCACCTAGATCTACAACAGTTTGCCAGGACAGCACATGAGGCTTCACCAGCAGATGGAATGCTTGCAGGTCCCACTGCAATCTAATGAACTGATTTAGAGAGTGAAAAGATGCAAGAGCAAGAGACTGAAATTAACAAGAATGCGCTTAGATCAGAACTTTGAAGGAAGGGAACTCTCTGTTTAAAGCTCTCCCTTAACCAAACCAGGCTCACTAAGGAGGAAAACATTTTTTTCCTGGTGAAAATAGGTGGGGAAAAAAACAAACAAACAAACAAACATAGGAAGAATGTGATTTGTAGCAGATAGCAGGACGTGGTCAGATTGCTCAGAGGCACTCGGAGGCTGCGGAGCACAGCAGCTGCACAGACGTCCCACCAACACAAGGAGCTCTCAGGAGCCCACTCTTGGTGTGCACTGCAGGGGCACAGCGCGCAGCGGAGGAACAACAGCCTGGGAGAGCCCTCAGTGCCGCACGGCAACAACCCCCCACCTGTGAGAAGCCCTTCTGTAACCCTCTGTGCAGCCCTTCACAGTGCTTTAACTCCAGCAGAACAGAATCTCTTAGTGCTGCCTCTGCCCTCCCTTCAGGCTCTTTGAGAGAAGTGCAGAATTTTCATCCAGAAAAATAAAATATTAGGTAGTTCATCTTCTTCCTAAGGTTTCAAAATGTATCTGGTTCCACCAAGTGACTGTAAAATTACTTTGTCATTTTATGCACCATCACCCACTGACTGACCTGCCGCAAACTTACAGAACACGAGTAGCACCAACAGAGCAAACTGCAGCTGCACACAGCAGCACTGCCGCCCGCAGCTTCACGTGCACCAGGGAGTTCTCCAGCCGAGCAGTAGTTTCTGGCTTTGTGCTAGAAGGCACAACGTGCCTCCTCCATTGCACTCCTACCAAGTTTAACTTAACTGAGGAGAGGAAAGGAAATCTTGTCCCTGATGCCTTTTAATTGTCGTGTGCAATTCTTCCATGCACATGAGGAGCCTATGCTGCCAGTTGGACAGTGCTAAGGTTTCACTTCATCATAGCAAAATCATGCCTACAGTTTGTGGCCGGGACATTTCTCTCTTTTTTTCTTGGTATTTTCAGTTTCTGACAAATATTGCAGAAAAATCCAGAAACTCTGTCCCTATTAAAGCAAAAAAACACCCCTTTCTGACCTCAGTGGGAATCCAGCCCAGCACAGCCCAGCCCTTGAAGCACATTAACGATCAATTCAACTCGCAGGCATTTCTGATGCAAACCGCAGAACAGTCCCCTCCAGAGCTGCACTAGGAATATTTTGTTTTGTCATCACTGTCCAAAAGAAGAAACAGACCAAACACATCAAAACAAAAGGACTGTCCACAATCAGACTCTCCAGCAGCTTCTCTCACTTAAATTTCAGAAGTCAAAGGTTGTTATTCTACTTCTGCCCTTATGTTTATACTGTTCAAATCCTAACTTGTTACAGCCCGGGCAGAGATGGAAATCCAAAGAAAAGGACAGTTATTAAAGAAGGAAATGGACGGCCTTCCTTGACTCACAGAAAGAGAAGCAATCTTTACCCAAATTCTCGCATTTTCCCAGATCAAACAAAGCTCGTTTGATGGATATTTAACCCAGTCTCTATCTGTTCCAGTAATTAAGACACCCCTGCTGTTCCGAGCGCAGCAGCTCCAAACCTGGCTCATAACTACCAGCTTCTGACACATCACAGATATTTAATAATGAACACATAAATACAATTAAGTACATGGCAGCAAAGTTCCAGCAGAAGCTCAGACAGTATTCAAAGAAGCGAAGTGCTGTGAGCCAAACAGCTCCTCCAGCCCAACTGCAGCCATGGAGCTGCTGCTCACAGTTACACACATCAAACACTTCTGTCAGGGCGTTTCCTGTGCTGCTAACAAGTTGCAGCTTCTCTCCTGACGGATCTAAATTTAACCAGGACTCAGATGAAGTCTTAATTTACCTTTTTTGTTGCTGCTGTTAATTAACACCCCTCACACTCCTCCTCAAAAAGCGCAAATCAGGCAATACACACAACCTGGACACAGCGCAGCAGCCATTCAACAGGCACATCCATTTTTAGAACTATTAATCACCAAATACATGAAACATGCAGTAAACAAGCAGCAGACACTCACCTTGCCACCCTGCACATTTCTAGCACCTAGAATGCTGCTAGATACAGATAACATGAGCACTGCGGCCTTCCAGTACTTGAGGGGAGCTTATGAACAGGAGGGAAATCAATCTTGTATATGGGCAGATCGTGACAGGACAAGGGGAGTGTCTTTAACTAAAGGAGGGGAGATTTAGGTCAGAGTGAGGAGGAAATTCTATACCTGGCAGGCAGTGAGGCCCCAGCACTGCTGCCCTGAGCTGCGGTGCCCCAGGCTGCGGATGGGCCCTGGGCACCCTGAGCTGGGCAGCAGCCAGCCAGCAGCAGGGCTGGGGCTGAGGGGTCCCTTCCAGCCATACCGAGCTGTGATTAGTGACACCTGCCAACTGTATGAACACACGTGAAAACAAACAGCCTTTACAAGCAGTAGTCAGAAGTTCAACAACAAGCCAAGGCTTCTCAACACAACCAAGAATGCCTTGCTATCTGCATTGGAGGAATAATCACAACAGCAGCTCAGGTCAAGCCTGAAAGACTGCTAGTGAAGTCTTCCGATTTGGTTACAAACATGCAAATTCTTAAGTGTGCCTGAGCAAGACAGGGAGAATACGCAGCTAGAAGGGAACAGGAGGAAACACCCCGAAGAGAAGGAGATTCTACACCAGTTCTGCTGCTCTCAGCCGTGTCCCCACGCACTGCAGGGCTCCAGGTGCCCGCATGCAGGTCTCTGCTCCAGCCCTGCTCTCCCGCCCACCTGGCACTGTTCTTTGGTACCTTAATTCCTGCCTTGCTGCAATAGGATGCACAATCTTAAAAGAAAATAAAAAATCAAGTTGAATTTGAGCACTATTTTGACTGCTAATCAGAGGACAAGCTACTGCAGGCAAAGCGCGACTGCAACAGCTCTGCAGGCTGCAGATAATCTTCTAATACTACCGTGTTTTACAGATCTAAAACATGGCAATCCACATCTACTGATAATGCACAAGTCCTAACTTTAATACAGCACCACGAAGCTTAGGAGGCTGACGAAAACCACACAGAAAGATTTAAAACATGTATCTGTAGCTTGGTACTTCTGTGCTAAGGGTATTTATGGTAACCAGAGCCAGAAGCTGCACTCAGCTTTCCAATTTCATACCTCTCCAGATGTAACTGAACATTTAATCTCATCCTCACTCTAGATCAAATTAAAAAAGAGAAATGAAATGCAGAGCAGATGTACACAATGACTTGCTGAGCACTGCGGCCAACTTCAACACCACGATGCACGTAGGAGCGCTTGACTTGACCTCAGAGACATCTGAATTTCTGCTAACATCAATGCAAAGAAGTTAGATACTGACACTGCTGAGCTGATCTGTGCTTTAGGCTGTGTTAGAATCTGGAGCTGAAGGCACTGTAGTGTGTGCAGCAAAGCAAACTGCTCGCTGAGCCCTGCAGCAGTGGCCTGCCATGCACCAGGCACTGTGAAGAGCCCAGCCACAGTGCAGAGCACATCACCCACATCCCAGCTAGGGACTATTAATCCGGATGGAGAAGACATAACAAAAGAAATGAAATAAAACTTGGAGATGCCACTACCACAGAAATAAAACCTTCCAGCAGCTGCTCCCAGTCAGTTACTCTCCTAGCAGCAGAGAAAAACCTGTAACAGGGACTTGGCACGACTTGGCCTTCTGCTTCCTCTCTTACAAACACTAGTTTGGCACAGGAGCACCTCCACACATCACACAGGAAGGCCAAGCGCTCAGCCTATTAAAGTAATGCAAACCGTAATGTTCCAGTTCCAAAGTGCCCTACAGATGGAGCCTATGGCTCAGTAGGCCTCCTCTCAGGGAGTGGGGGGGAGGAAACAAAAAGCCCTAAACAGTATTAGAGAAACAGGACATTCTAAAGTTGGAGCCGTTCCACTTCTATTATCCACATACACAGGGAGGCCAAACACAGAGCAGCCAGCACAGCAAGATCCCCACGGTGTGTTTAGACGTGGACAAGCACCGCTGGTCAGCATGCTGACATCCTCACCTGCTAAACATACTGCATATTACAGGTTTTGATCAGTCACAGTCAGTAATGCACTTTACAAGAATAAGAGACGGCATCAGACGGTATCAGATAACACACCAGATATTTTCCATTAATGAGCAACTAGCTCACTGTCCCCCTCCACATGCTTCAATGTGCTTTTCCTACTATTCTCACTGCAGTTTTCCATCAGCACCGCCTCCTATACACAAACTGTGCATTTTTGCTTTTTCCTGCAGCAGCCTTGTGATAAATAAACTGCGCAGCCCCCACACGGCGCAGGCGGTGCTGACACAGCCCTCAGAGCTTCCAGATGTGGAACCCAGAGCTGAGCCCTCCCTGTTTCCGGCAGGGCACGGCAATCTGGCTTCTAGGAGAGGCTGAAATACCCATACTTTGTTAGAGCAGCAGCTCTACAGGAAACCTTCACGGGTAAAGCTGCAATTATACATCCAAACTTACAGCTACGTCCATCAGCGTCATTACAACAGCCAGCAGAGCACGATGCCCTCAGACACAGCAGTCTGAAACCCTGCCGATCCATCCTTCATCTTCACAGAGAGACTGAATCCTGATGACAATACAAAGTTCAGCTAAAGAAAAACAGAGTAATTCTGTGAAGATCGCTTAGCTGTCTCCAGAAGTGTGTGCTCAGACCACAGAGTTGCTATGGCATCAACTCCAGGCCTGTGGTCTGACACACCAAATGCCTTTTTCCTAAGGGCTGCTGTGGGAAGCCAAGCACTTTGGCCGAGAACCAAATATGTTTTGGCTCTATAGCAGATATCATTTATCGCCACTTGGACATTCCAGTGGTTAGCTGCACTGAGACAGCAGGACAGCCAGCATCTCGGCCTGCCCGTGTCAGCACAGCCCTGCACACTCCACACCGGAATGGCACACAGGAACTGTGTTCACGCTTTCTCTGTTCACCAGCCTTATTTAACGCCACGGTGCTATTTTCCCATCGCTTCACCACCAGACCAGAACAAACAGGAGAGGGAAGCTTTTGGCAGCTGCGTATCAAACCACAGCGGGAGGAAGTTCTGCAGGATGTGCGATATTGCACTGATTTCCCTTATTTCCCGGTCTTTTTAATTAAATAACCATCGGGATGTTTTCTTCAGGCGGCAGCCAGCAGAAATGGGCGCTCACACGGGATTCCTGCGAACGACGAATGTGGGCCGAGCGGTCCCGGAGCGGCCCAGGGAGGCCGACACCCCAACCGCACATCGCCGCCCCTCGCTGGCACCCAGCGGCCCGCAGCACACCCGGCTCCGCCCGTCCGACGGCACAGCAGCGCCCGCCGGGTACCCCGCAGGCCGGCCCGACTCACCGCGAAGCACCGCCCCGCGCCGCCGCAGCGGGGACTGGAGGAGGGCGGCGCGCGGCCGGCGGGGCCGAACGGCGTGAGTCCGGGACACACCTGCGCGGAGCGGGGCCCTCGTTACAGCCGTTACCGAAAGCGAGCGCCGAGGGCCCGGACCGCCCTCCGTCCCACAAACGCGCTGCGGGGCTCGGGCGGGGCGGCCCTTCAGCTGAGCGCCGGGCAGCCCGAGGGCTTCACAGCGGACTCCGGAGCGCGAGCGGCGCTGCCCGCGATCCGGCCGTTCGAAGCCCAACCCGCCCGCACTCCCCGCCCCCACAGCCGCCGTCCGGCCCCGCCGCGCAACTCCGGCTGTCACCGGCAGTTCACCGACCGGCCGCAGCGCCGCCCGCAGCCGCCCCGCTCCTTCCCGCTCCGCTATCGGCAAAACTAACAGCGGAGGAACCAACTTTTCCGGCACTTTCCCTCCCAGCCGCCAAGGAACGGAACCGCGCCGAGCGGGGCGGGCGGAAGCCGCGGCCGAGCGACAACCAGGCCCGGCCTCGCCTCACCTCGCGGCTCCCCGCCCGGCTCGGGCCGCCCCGCCCGGACACGAACTTGTGCTCGCGCCGCGCCCGGCCCCGCGCGGACCGTCACCGAGGGGGGAGCGGCCGCTCTTACCTCCGCCGCCGGGCACGGCTCTGCTCGCCCGGGGGCTGCGCGGCCCGGGCCGGCGCCAGGCGGGCAGGCGGCGGGATGAGCTCAGCGCGAGCGGGAGGCGGCAGTCCCCGCCCCGCACCCCACGGCCGCCCTCCGCGGGAGCGGCTCCGCAGGGCGGGGCGGGCCGCCTTCCGCCTCAGCACGGCCCCGCCGGGACGGCCCCGCGGCGCGCGCTGCCGGCAGGCGGTGGGGAGGGGCGGTGCCGAGCCGAGTCGTGCTGTGCCGAGCCGTACATTGCCGAGCCGTGCATTGCCGTGCTGTGCCGTGCTGTGCCGTGCATTGCCGTGCCGAGCCGTGCTGTGCCGTGCATTGCCGTGCTGTGCCGTGCATTGCCGAGCCGAGCCGTGCCGAGCCGTGCATTGCCGTGCCGTGCATTGCCGTGCCGAGCCGTGCATTGCCGAGCTGAGCCGTGCATTGCCGAGCCGTGCCGTGCATTGCCGTGCCGAGCCGTGCCGTGCTGTGCACGAGGGGCCTCTCACAGCTGCGACCTTCGGGCGGTCTCCGGCTGGGCAGGGTCTGAGCGGCCTACTGCCTCCCAGGCGTAGTTCGGGCGCGCGGCGTTGATGCTCGGTCGTCTGTCTCGCATTCTGTTACAGCTTTCCGGAGCGCTCGGCTGGGTTCGGAGCGCTGGCAGCACGAACGCGGCTCGGGACTGGGGAGTTCTGCTCCCGACACACAGCCCGGCCCGAGCCGTGACCACCGCGGTCGCACCTGACGCAGCGCAGCCTTCGTGCGTGCGGCCTGAAAAGGAGCGCGTCACGGCTGACAAGATGCGCAAAGAACAGTTGGTGCAATAGAAGTAAGAACGACAGGAAGAAGCCCGCAGACCGACGTTTAGTGCCGCTACGAAGGGCGTTCTCACACCGCCGCGCCGTGCCCCGCCGGGTTTGTGGCTGCCGTGGCCACGGGCGGCACGGAGCGCCCCGAGCCGGGGATCGGCAGCGCGGGCTGAGAGCGCGGAGAAGCAACAGAAGCAGCGCTGGGACAGGAAGAGCTGCTGCGATCTGCTGCGACCTGCTGCGACCTGCTGCGATCTGCTGCGACCTGCTGCGAGCTGCGTCCCAATTGCCAAGGTGCGGGAAAATCGGAGCACAGAGGCTGCCGCAAAGCGGTCTGAAGGCATCCGGTGCTGCTGTCAGAGCCTTGTTCCATTCCTCAGACGACGGGGAATTCAGCTACGGAATGTCGCTGTAGCGGGAGAACTAGGCGTGAAAAGCTTTTTTAACGGTGTGGATGGACCTTAAACTCGGGCATTTTCTGATTTCTGAGGTTTGACCTTGCGGTCTGAGAACTTGCTTTCTGTTTCTCGCACACTTTCATCAGATGATGCGGTGAACCGCCCCACTTGCACAGGGCTCCTTTCGTCACGAACACACGTACAGCAGATCATCACGGTAGGGTGCAGCGCGTTGCTGTGCCAGGGGAAGGCCAGACTGAAGTGAGGTGGCCAAGAGCCGTGCCTGGTGCCCCCAGCCAGCTAACTGCTGCGCCTCCTGCTGCTGCCCAGGAGCTGGGTCACAGCTGGGTGGCTGCTGGAAGCCCCTTCCCACCGAGCTGTACTTCTATGTAACTTCTTCATCTCCTGTGATCACTGGAAAATGTCTCTATTTTTTTAAGCCTTATTTTCATTCAGAGATCAGTAACTAAAGAATACAGCAATACTGGTTAAAATGAATATCGAGTCCTTTGTATAAAAGCATTAAGATATGTTTTCTCTGTCAAGCAATGAAATACTTGTGCTGTATTTTTATGCAGATAATGGGCAGTGATGCAACTTCAGGATCGTATTCATTTAAAACACAGTTGGGTTTTGTGTCTCTTATTCCTGCTGCATGTTGACAAAGCCTTCAGCAGATGTGCACAGGGAATGGAATCAGTGCTGTGTCCCTTGCATGTTCCTTACCCTCCTGGGCAGGGACACGGTGCGTACCTGCTCCTGAGCTGCCCCTTCTTCAGATCAGCACATTAAGGTGAAAGGGGTCTTCACTTCATCTCAATGCAGCTGTTTGACAACTGCAGCACTGAACCAGGCTGTGTTTGATGACAGATGTGTCACAGCAGTCAGGCTCCTGGCCTGAAGGACATACAGATGGCTGAAGGCAATGTCAGGTGTCTGCTTCTAACCCTCCATCAAGTGCCCTCAGAGCTTCAGTCTATAAATAACCCAGCTGCGTTCGTCAGGTTTTTAGTTGTTACTTTAACTTTAGTAACTTTAGCTGTTACTTGGCAATCTCTCATTTCACAATTGCAGAATTCTACTTCAAAATCTCAGCACCCACCTCATGTTTCTGAAATATGACATCCTGAACCAAACACCACATAGAGAATGTACCTGGAGATGAGATCTCCACGTAACCCATGGGATCAGTGGATCGGAGCAGCTCAGTAGTCACACTAGCTGGCTTTTCATGCTGAAATTAAGATCTCTTAATTGTGAGAGCAGGGAGGATTGTTGGACCACAAGTAGTGAGTTCTAACTTCTCTGTTGGTGCTGAATCCTACTGGAAACGATGTACAGATATTTTTACTCTGGTGCAGCTGTGGTAACCCCGATGGGCTGCATCAAGGTAACCACTACAGAGCATTATCTCCAGTTAGCTACTAGAACATTGAAAGCACCTCACATTAATGGCTTTGAAGTGATGCTTTTTATAGGTGCAGACAGGTTTAGCAGTGGCGGTCTGCGTGCCACCACGAGCAGCACCTTGATATGCCAGCAGAACATGATGCGCTTTTTTCTCCCAAACTCAAGCATTTTCCATCCCAAGCTCCCAATGCTTCAGCCATTCCCTGCGTCCCGTCCAACCCACTCAGCATCACTATGTATCACTCTACAACACAGTGTCATGCAATTACAGAAAAGATTAATCTTCCTCACACCAAAAAAAGGAAAATGTAGGGACAATACAAAACAATGTATAAATAACTGAAACAGTTTGCTGAGCAAACTATGATTTACGTTCATGTTTAATTCATCACAAAAATCTAAATCTGAATTCAACTGCCAAATCATTACTACAATGCCAGTGTATTCTAGAACATTTTCTATGCTGTGCATGCATTTCATGCAGCATCTTTCAGTGTGTCTGTGAGGGGCACAAGAGAGGACCCACGTGTGTGCTCAGGCTGACACAGATAAGGGCATCCTCACCAGAACATCTGGCACGATCGCCTTGTATGGTATCACAGAGACTGAACAACACGGAGGTGAAGGCTCCTGGGGGCACAGCAGCAGTGCTTCACTGCCTACCACTTCCTTCATTTTGACTCCAGCAGCTCAGGAGCTGGAGACCTGTCCCAGAACAAAAGGCAGCTCAGGCCACAGCTTCTGCCTCTTACTGCAGGGAACCTCTTCCCTTTGGCCTCCCTCTTTGGCAGTGAGGCCACGTCCAGAAAGAGAAGAATTCTCTCAGAGGAAACGTCTCAGCTCTGGCAGCCTTTTATGATTTTGGCTTTGAAACCTGATACGGAAAAACAGAGCTATAACACTGCTGCTGTGAGGCACACTCTGAGTCAGGTCCAGTGCTTGCTCTCTCCTTCTCCATACACGCAAATAGAATACTTGAAATCGAAGTTGGCTTTAGGTCCTCCTGTTCACAGGACAGCTCAAAACTGGGACAATTCTAACTGATCTCAACATTTCCCTATCTGCCGCAGCAGAACAACACTTTTGATCACAGTGCCATGGATTTCTGCTCCCATCATTAGCTTTTTCTTGGGAAGAATTCAGCACACATCTGGTTTTCTGCTTCTGCTGTTCTGCCCTTTCTGCCTTCTACACATTTCTTCAGTTAATTTCCACATAATTTGTCTACTTTCAGCCACTGAAAGTCTTTGGCTCCTCTGTTCTTTCCCACAGAAGCTGTGGCCCTGCACTGGTTTCATACCGATAGGAGCTCAGTCAGCCACACTGCTCTCACTCCTCAACAGAACAAGGGAGAAGACACAATAAGAAGAACTTCAAGGACTGAGATAAGGACAGGGAGATCCCTCACCAAGAACAAGCATGAGCAAAAGATAGGCAGCACAGAGAGCTGAATGTCATTTATTAGCTGTAGACAGACAGCAGACTAGAGCAGTGAAAACTAAAAGCACCTTCCTTCCATTCATCCTCTTACCTCCTCTCCCTGTGCAGTGCAGGTGAACAGGCTACAGTCAGTCCAAAGTGCTCCGTATCTCCGTTGTCTCTCTGTGGTCTCTCTCTGCCTGCTCCATGTGTGGTTCCTCCCATAGACGTTGTCCTTCCTGAGCTGATTCCAAGTGGGTTTCCCACAGGCTGCAGCACTCCAGCCCAGCTCTGTACCACAGTGCCATCCTGCAAGATCTGCTCCAGCACAGCTCCATAGCACCAGTCCCATCCTTTAGGCCTTCTAGCAGTTTTTCCTCTTCCTTCCATGTGCTCTTGCATAGGGGCAGCCAGCACCACCCTCTGGCTCAGCCCTGGCAGCAGCAGCCTCCATTAAAAGCTGGCTCTGATTCAGCACACAGCAGCTTCTGGACTCCTCATAGAGGCCCCCCTGCAGCCTCCCATCACCAAACCCTCACCATGGAAGTGCAATACAGGCTGTCCTCATAGCCCCACTTCATCATGCAAGATTCTAGCAGTCTTAGAGACTTGTTCTGGAGAACTTCAGACAGAGGAGAAATATAATGGCAACGGTGTTCCCTTGTAATGTTAGGGATGAGGAGGAACTCAAAAATCAAGCTTCTTTTTCCGCTCAGCTTTGCTACTGCTTACATTAATTTGGGCCCATCTTAACCTTCTTATCACCCTAAATGTTAAGAGCTCCCTTTCAACTTTGCTGCTTTTATCCTGTCAGTCTGAGTCTCATGCAAAATAATAATTTTGTAAAAAATTGATTTAATGAATTTTAGAAAGTAATTTATCCTCTAGCTAGTAGAATAACAACAGCACTTTATATTCAGAAGCTTTGTGCATCTGCAAATATTTAGGTTAAATACCAATTCAAGGTTTTTGTATGTAAAAGATGCTCATGATGTTCACCCAGCACTCAGCTACCTGATGTCTCAGCGGCTTCTGTCTGTGCTGCTGCCTTTTGTGCAGTGGGAGACTAGTAGGAGGTAGTTTCATCTTGGCCACCTATTTCAGGCCCACAGCCTCCAGTTAGACTTGAAATGAACTAACCTGTTCTAAAGCTATTCTGGGAAGGGGAACACATAGGGATGCACACAGCAATTATATGTACACCCTTTTTCTCATGAAGCCAGGCTAGAAGTTGGTCACAGGGCTTTACAGGCAAAAAGAGTGAAGCTTAATATCAAGTTATAAGCAATACCTCTTTCAGACTTCTGTGATCACTGTGTGCATCAGCAAAGTTACCTAACAGGTTTTCTATTTCATCTGCAGATCTTCAGATAAGTGTTAACCCCTTGTTTAACCTTTGCAAGATTGTCTGGAGGCAGTACAGGAGATGGCATCGTTTCTGTTGCTCCACTGAATCAGAAAAGCAGTAAGAGATGGGTAGTAAACTCTGGATGGGAGAAGATAAGCGTCGTTATTCATCTGTGCAGGTGTGACCCATGAGCACACACACAGAGGCACTGCTCAGTGACAGCCAATTGCAAACATGCAGCACAAGGAACAAAACCTAGCATGCATCTCCTCCAATGTGTACACATGCAAGTAATCCATGATTCCATGGACTGAGACAGCTACAGGAGAAGTAAGAAAATAGGAGAGCTGACCGGTGCATTACAGGTGCTGGTACTGCTGGCAAGTAATAAAGTCTACACAGTCCCTAAAGCAGCACTTGTATTTGCAGAAGAAGCAGAATTTGGATTACAGCCTTGCTCCCCCTGGAAAACTGTGTCATGGTCACAGCTCTGAACTCCTACAGAACAGCTGGTATGTGAGACGTGATGGGCCACAAGTTGTAAAAATAACACTCATAACATTCTGCTTTACTTTTTGCAGTAATAGAACTAACTAATGATGGGGAATTTTTTATGGGAGCTTAACAGCAATGAGTATTTTAAAAGGTACTCTTGGTTACAGGAAACAACCTCAGCAATGTGATTCAGCAAATAAACAACAACAAAACAACCCAACAACAACAACCTTAGGGTAAAAATGTTAGTGCACTTCGAGCAGCTTTCTGCTTGAAATGCAAGAAACCACAAGGCAAAACCCTACACACACGAGAACTCCTGTTCATTCAGAATTTCCTACAGCCTTCTTTGAACTTCAGCAGCTTAAAGGCAGTTACCGAGAATGAGTGGGAAGTTCCCCGTTCCTTGTGCACAAAAATACTCAGACAATAAAAATGAGACTTAGTGACTTGGAGTGTTTCCAGTGCTTCCAGCTTTTCAATTCATTGATTTTGTTGTCATTGTTGTTACATCCTTGGCATTTTTGAAGTATTAGGTGTCATTTCCTACATAACAAAATCATACTTCTTCCCTTGAGATCAGTGCTGCATTCCCTCCTGTCCCAGAGCTTTGGAACATTCCACTACTGCTGTCCTTCCGCCCCATTTTGCTGCGTGGGAATGTGAGCGCACAGATCAAGCCATCCATGGGTTAACTTAAAGAAGTCACAAATGCATCACGGCAAATACATTTGTGACAGTTTAAAAACTTTTACCATTTGCCGGTTTAATTCAGTTAAAAATCATTAATATTACAGATAACAACCACCTAATGTGGGCCTTGCTAAAGTCTGAGGCAGGAACAAAACGTAACTGGAAAGCAATCCGTAACAGAGTGCTGTCTTCAGAAACTTCAACAAACTTCTGCACAGAATTTGGATGCATATGCACTGAGAAAATTACATCCTTAAACATCCCCAACAAAATCATCTGACTCTAAATTTAGCTTCTTGAGTTTACATGTTTTAAGGCTGAGATCCACAGAACAAACCAAGTCTGAAATGATGCACTTCAGCTCTTTTTCTTTCGTAATATATATATTCTTGCTTTCCACCGTGTTTGATGTTTCCTGACAGTAACATACAGAGATTGAATAGTTGAGGCTCGGGGAGCTGAAAGGCAGCTCACAGTTTGCTCCAACTCATTAAAAAAATAAATAAATAAAATAAAAAACCAACCTCCATACCAAATATGGAAGATTTAAGCTAGAAGGAATTTCAGAAAGTTATGAGCAGCAGAAGTAGGTTGGATTAAAGTTTAAAGTCATCATTCATTTTAGTGACTGCTCTATTCCAGTACACATTTATTGCACGTTTTACAATTGGAATGATGGCTACGATATGTGATATAAATACAAATTCTTTATAACAGCTCCGGAAATCTCCAGCTATTCCTTTACATAACAGTAACTTCTGAAGTAAAAGAAGTCAGCTTCAGAACCACCATCCCTTTCCACACTGGGATGTGAAACCATGTATCCAGTGTCCAAACACTGCCCAGTTCACAGATCGGCTCCGAAGTAACTGTATGTAAAAGTACGGCATGAAAGCACCTATAAAAGCAGCAAATGCTGACTATCTATGCAAACGTGCCTAATAAAAACACACCGTGCACTTTCCTGCATTCCTTGTTCTATGCCTTGGTCTAATCCCCTACAGCTATGAGCACTGAGAAGGAAGGGAGGAAAAGGAAACATTTGGCAACTGTTCCACCCCTTGTATCTCTACAACTTCTAGTGTCCTCTGTAAAACTGCAAATGATGATTTCAGAAATTAATCTTTTATTCTTCTTTGAAACTATTCCAGCATTTTTATTTATTTATTTATTTACTTGCAGGCTAAATATCTGTTCTCCTACACTATAAGCCATCCCCAGGAGCTGGCTTAGCTGGCTGAGCCTGCGTTAAGATGCAGACATTGCTACCTCTTGTGGCAGAAGCGGTGTGCTCGTAACTACTGAGGCTTCCGAAATTCTTGTGTACAGTTGCTAAACCTGCTCTGTATCCTGAGCCTCAGCAAACCAGGAAAGCTGGAAGGGAGGAAATATTCAGACTTCACAATTTTGTCCATCTCTTCAATGAACTTAAAATTGGTAATCGGTTACAAAAGAAGTTAACAGAAATTTGCCTGGCAGAACACTACCTGGAAGCTTCCCATCAGAATCCAACAAGAGCAGAATAGCACACAGCACTGTGCCTGCAGCCAAGGCTGACAAAAAGAATAAAGACGTTCACTGTAAGACTGAATCATTCTCTCCATGGTTTTGTCAAAGAAAGTGGAAACAGTGACTAATAAAAAGGGAAGCCAAAACACCTTACAGTGTGCAGTAGCTGGAAAAGACTGGAAACAATTGCCAAATCCAAGCCTGGTTCCATAACGCAGTCAGCTGAACGCTGAATGTTGGAAAAGACCTCCAAGATCATCCAGCCCAACCATCCACATATCACCAACACTTCCCACTAAACCACATCCCTCAGTGCAACATCTGTCTGTTTCTTGAACACCTCCAGGGTTGGAAACTCCACCACCTCCCTGGGCAGCCCATTCCAGCCCATTCCTCTCTGAGAGTAGTACTTCCAGTCATCCAACCTGAACCTCCTCTGGCACAGCCTGAGCCCTGTTACTGTAACATGGGAGAAGAGGCCAGCCACCACCTCACCACAACCTCCCTTCAGGCTATTGTAGAGAGTGATAAGGTCACCCCTGAGCCTCCTCTTCTCCATACTGAACAATCCCAGCTTCCCCAGCTGCTCCTCACAAGGCCTGCGACCCAATACATCACCAGCTTCATTGCCCTTCTCTGAACACACTCCAGGGCCTCAATGTCTTTCTTGCAGCAAAGGGTCCAAAGCTGAACACAGCACTCAAACACAGTACTTCCCTGCTCCTGCTGCCTGCACTATTTCTGATACAAGCCAGGATGCCATGGGCCTTCTTTGCAACCTGGGCACGCTGCTGGCTCATGTTCAGCCAAGCATCGACCAACACCCCCAGGTCCATCTCTGCCACACAGCTTCCCAGCCGCTCTGCCCCACACCTGCAGCACTGCCTGGGGTTACTGCGGCCAAAGAGCAGGACGCAGCCCTTGGACTTGTTGAACTTCACCCCAACAGCCTCAGCCCAGATGACCAGATCCCTCTGTAGGGCCTTCCCATCCCCAGGCAGATCAACGCTTCCTGCCAACTTGGTGTTATGACTACACTGAAACCACAGTTATCAAGGACAGTTCCAAAACAAAAGGCTGTGAACCTGCTTTAGGAGCTATGCACACAGTACTGCAGACAACACTGGTTAGTCCAAGGAATTGTCACAATCCAGAAATACACTTTCCTCTGCCTCTGAAGGTGAAGCGGTTTTGCACATCAAGGAAATGTTACTGGGGATGAATATTGGCAAATGTGTGTGTACTGTTTGGAGAGGAACAGACTGAATAAGTGCATCTTGGAAGGAAGAGATGTTTTAAACAGTCTTTTGTTACAGCTCCCTTTTGTTTTATGTTTCCACATTAGACCCATCTTCTTCATCATCTCACCTGCTGCATGACCTTGCACAAAAGTCAGAAATAGTGGACTATCAGTTCAGATCTAAGTCTGTACACTGAACAGCACAGGAATTCATTCCAGAATAGCTGAAGTTTCACACTTCCAGATTCAAGTAGCTCTGTCAAGTACCACGCAAGCTGTGAGTATCAGGTGCTAAGAGGTAGAGGCTCATCCTTGCTCAGGAAATTCATCCCTGTCCAGGAAAACATGCTTTAAGCACTCAAACAGAATGCATGACACTACCAAATTTAAGAATATTTTGAAGGCCTTAAAACCAACCAGCATTTATAGAATCCTCTGGTTTCCATTGCCACTTGGCTTCATCCACTCCCATCTCCAAGCCATTTTGAATTCTACAGGCAAAAAATAACAGCATATTAACCAATGTTGTTTTCACCAGGAAGCTCAACAGAAGGAAGTGTTTCTTGAAGCCATGCCATGCTTGTCAAGGGTCTGCATCATTTGCCATACTTTTGAAGAAGCCTGAAAACAGGCATCTGTAAGGCTTCCATCACTTCCAGCAAACCACCTTCATTTGTTCCTTACACTCTGGATTTAGCTGTAGTTGATGATTAAGTAATCACAGCAAGATAACGTATGAAGACTAGATCTAGATAAAACTACCTAAAACAGAAGGCAAAACTGATTACTCATAGCAGGATGGAAAACTAAGTTGAATCTATTACAAGTTTGAAATACATCTTTGTAAAGCTGTTTTGTCCCTATTAAGAATTCTCCTAGAAGTAGAACACCTTAATAATGGAAATAATTTAAGGAAAAAAACAAAACAAAAAAAAGCACTTGTAAAAATACAGCAGTAAAGGACTGATTTGGTTGAAAAGGGACATTCTTAATCATAAAGCACTTCAGCAGAAGAGTTTGTTCTCTGTGCACTTCCAGGTTCACTGCAAAGCCAGAAAACAGGAAAGGCTACTTGCAGTAAAGGCACAGGGGACGTTTCTGGCAGAAGCAGGAAGTGAGACAGATCAGTTGCCAGGGTTTCTTACTCCACAAGCTGTGAGTTACAGCTGGCACCTGCCTTACATTTAGTACAACCAATGAACTGAGGAAGTCTATTTGGACTGCTGCACTGTAATTTTAGTGGCATATTTATCTGCAATTGCTACCTTAAAGAAAAGATCACAGCAGAACTAAATCCAAAGCAGTAAAAGGCTGAGCTGCCCAACTAACCAGCTGCAGATGATAGTTATTGTCTGCAGGACTTGGACTATTTTATTGTCTCTGCTGGCAGTGTGAGCAGGCAAGGCTTAAGGATAATTCCTTCTGAAGTTTCCTAAGTTAGCAATGAACTTCAAACAAAACAATCAGCATGGAGCCCCTCAGCATATATCACTAAAACAATACCAAAAAGATCAACACGTTAGGCAGCCTGACTTTTAAGAAGCATTTCCTTAGGATGACATTCACTTCAGCTTTGCTATCACTACATTAACAAAGCATAACAGAAAATATTGCTGAAAAGAGGATGGGTGGGTTCCAGAACTTCAGCGACAACTCACAGGGCAGGTGAGGCTGCTGGACATCTCAGCACCGAGCAGCTACTGAACAGCAGTAAGATCAGATCAGACAAAGCCATGATATTTTAATGCAACCCAAGTAACTCTCTTATAAAGTATTTTATTGTCACCAACAGGAATTCAGTAAGATAACAAGGCACCCAAGCTTTTGATCCTTTTACCAATGTGCTACATGCTATTTAGAATAGAAATTTGCTTCAATGTGAACATGGTGGGCTTTGCATTGGATTTGTTTTTTGTTGGTTTGTTGTTTTTTTTAAGGCACATCTCAACATTTCCGTGGCTGTTGAATGATATAAATTCTTTTAGGCAGCATGAACTTCTCCAAGGAAGGCAGTGGCTTTTGGTGAGCAACTTGTAACGCTGCTGCAGGGATATTGTGGTTCATCTGCAACATTAAAATGGGGAAAAGAAGTTGTAATGAAATACAACTCTTCCACCGTTCACTTCCTAAGCTTGATCCTACGAAAGCTGTTTAGAAAGCATCATAAAACCTGAATCTATAAAGTTCAAGGGATCAACATCTCTAGACTCAGTGACTGCACATTTAATAATTTCTGGCCTATAAACAGGTACAGAAACCAGAGGAAAAAAAAATGTATCCCAGAGTTAACAGTAGGTTGCTTCAAATTCTTACTTTCTGATTCAAACAACCATCACTGTAGCATTTAATTGTTATTTTCTAAGCTTTTGAGGAAGCTTTATGCTGTAACCAGCAGAAGAAAGTGCTAGATAAGAGCAGAAAAGATAGGAAGGAGAAGAAAAACAGGATAACTATTCACCTTAACAAATAGGTTTAAGCCGAATTTCAAGATCTACATAGCAAAGCTTTGATCCCATCTGTTGATGAAAGGCTCATGCTGCAATACGACTGATATGTTTTGTTTGGTTTTTTTAAACCAAGCTCTACAGATGAGGAAGTCCTTGTATGTTTCACAGTCTAAAGATCACATATGTATGAAAAATAGATGAGATCAGATCTTCTGATTAGCATGCAAATTAAAAAGCTGCTTGTTAAACCAGCTTTTGCAATGCATAAGTGTAAGACTCTGCATCAACAACCTAGCAAGAGATACTGGATCATAGCTAATGACAGAGCCATAATAATGAATAGAAGGGTCCATCAATAGATTTGTGACACAGAATCCAGTATAACCTCACACTATTTCCAACGGAGAAATGGAGATAATGACCATCAGGCCTCAGGTGACATAACTGCATACAGATCAACAGTGGAATATTCCGGACCTGTTGTCTCAATGACTTGCAGTAATTTCACATTAGCTTATCATCTGTGCTCTTCTCATCAACATTACTCACTGCCTTTCTAAGCCCTCTCTTCTCTTTGCCAAGTTGACTCTTCAGAGAAGCTAAAGCTATTTCTCTAGCTGGGTGATGCCAAAGACTGCAGGTTTTCTTTTTGGCAGAGCTGGGGTTACAAGCCAGAACATCTTACTATGTCACTGCTATTTCTTCCCCACATTTCAATAAATTCAAAATCAACGTACCACTTAAAAAAACCAACACTCACATATCTCGATATCTCACAGTATCTTTCCATGAGGGATGCACACAGCAATTCCATGTCTACTTATTTAATGTTAAATAGGAGTGGAATCAGATGGCAGAAAAGAGAAGGCAACGAGTTACATGTTAGTCACACACCTCTGGCATAACAGATCATCTCAGGAACACCTGGCAGTAGGTGACAGATCTACAAACTTCAGGCAACAGCAATTATGGGAAATTCACTTTCTGATACTCAATCTTTAGCTTCACAGAGAGGTCCTGACAAACACACATCTTGTTCTTCCAGGCCTACTTACTTTGCGCAGCATGACATCCATGTGATGAATGTTTGAAATACTGGCAACACTGCAAAGAAAGAAAAAAAATACCTTGCAAAAACACTGGCAACTGTTTTCCAGACCTCTGAATGCAAAGTATCTTGTAATAGAAATTCAGGCTTTGGAGCTAAATCCCTTAACCGCATTAAAGAATACAAGAGTATGACAAGGGAAGTGTCATCTCAGAATAGAGAAATGGCAAACCAACATTGTTACTTTTCCTTTATATATATATGTATATATATAAAGAAAAACCTATATATAAAAATCCTTAAGTACTTCAAGAAGAGGCTTTGTAATGCACCATGGAGTAATTCCACACAAGTGTAGTACTGGCAAGTCAGACCTTGTGGGTCTGAATTCCATCTTCTTCATTTTAATCTCTTCATTTTAATTCTTCATTTTAATTTTAAAACAGCATTCATGCTCTGGACTGGGTGGTTGGAGAAGCACAAAATTGCCCCCAACTTGCCTTTTTATTTATAAATTGCACAGATTAATTTAAGTATTAAACTTGACAGAATCAAATGGTTGCCTATTTTTCAACCTTCAGCCCACTGCCTATGACCTTTAGTGCCAGGGCAGGAGTCTGAGCCCTGCAGGCACAGTACCTGTGTTCAGTTTTGGGCTCCTCACTACAAGAAAGACATCAAGGCCCTGGAATATGTCCAGAGAAGGGCAACAAAACTGGTGAGGGGTCTGGAGCACAAGTCTTACGAGGAACAGCTCAGGGAGCTGGGATTGTTCAGCCTGGAGAAGTGGAGGCTCATTGCACTCTACAGTTTCCTGAAGGGATGTTGTGATGAGGAGGGGCTTGGCCTCTTCTGCCAGGCAACAAACAGGACCCGAGGAAATGGTCACAAGTTGTATCAGAAGAGGTTTAGACTGGACATAAGAAGGAACCTTTTCTCTCAGGGAGTGGTCAGGCACTGAAATGGCTGCCCAGGAAGGTGGTGGAGTCACCATCCCTGGCAGTGTTCAAGAGGCATCTGGATACGGAGCTAGGAGATCTGGGTTAGGGGTTTTCTGCAGGTATGGTAAAGGGAGGGCGGTTGGACTAGATGATCTTACAGGTCCTTTCCAACCCTGTGATTCTACCTTGTCTTGTCTTTTCCCGTGGGTTTGGTATTTCTCCCAGCAGTTATGGCTTCTTGCTTTTTAGATGCTTTCACGCCTCCAGCTTTGGCTGCAAGAAGAAAATACGTAACATCATAGATAGAACTGCATGCTGGACAGAGAAGACAAAATAATACACCACAGATAACTGTTAAGAAAATAATTTCTTTCACAACTTCACTCTATTTTTACTTCACTTATATGTACACAGGCGTAACATGAAGCAAACCAAAGAGATCCACCAAAAGAGAATAAAATGCTGTCACAGCGTACTCCAATCAGCTTCCAGGTGCTGTAATCAGGAAGTCAGGGAGGTCACTGGAACTTATATACCCCAGCACTGTAAACTTATGGAACAATCAATCGCAGACGGAAGAGATTCCATTTTAAGTACAAGAAAGAAAAAAATCCACAACTCCAAACATTCCAGTTTTGAAACAGCAAGAAAGGGTCCATGATATAATGCAGGTAAGAACCAGTGCATCTAACACTTGTGTTCTCACAACTTTAATTATGCTTCGTTAAGATACCTGCCAATCACAAAACCAATTAGCACTAGTTAAAGTACAGATGATCCAACAGTAACAATGTAAGCTCTGAAGCTTGTCAGATTCTTCAGCTCTGAACAAAGAACACACAAACCATCTGAAACATCTTCCCGTTCACAAAGTTGCTTCCAGTTTGAAACCTGCCAACATAAGAACGAACAAACTCGGGAAGCATCCTGCTTGCTTTGAACAAGCTGCTCCATAAAACATCAAGGTTCCCATTATGATCACAGATTAGCGAACCAGAGTTTTCTGAAAACCCTGAAGAAGCCTTGAAGGGGGAGGGAGTGGAACAGGGGACAGAAAAGTTTCAATAAATACTTTGCTAAACAGCACAAGAAAGTTATTTTTATTGTGCTTTCCCCCCCCTCTCCCCCTTCCTTTACCACACACATCTGCCCAAGTAACAGCTGCTCTCTATCAAATCTGACTCTCCTCTTGCATTTCCTGGATTCAGGTTTAGGCTTAGAGGCAGCTCCTCAGCCGTGCCTGCAGCAGTCCTACAGTAGCTTGGCTGTCCTTTCTAGCACCGCTTACTCGCCGTTAACTGTGCCGGCAGTAAATAAGCAGCCTACCGATCTCACAGCGGCAAACGTTACAGACCTGGAACAGCGTTATTTTGGCAATCAATCACTGCAAAACGAGACGGCCCTGAAGTGGAAGCGTCAGCCGCGTTCCGTTACCTTGTAGTAAAGAGCAGCAGGATTCTAACCGCCCTCAAGCTCCCACGTGGGGAAACATCCCTGTCCGCGTCAAGGGCAGTTCGGGTTGGGGCTTTGTTACCCGTGTCCGGCGATAAGCCCGGTCTCAGCCATGTCTGCTCTGCAGCTCGGCGCGGTGCGCTCGCACGTCTGCAGCTCGCTGGATGGGCGCGAGCCCCGCGGCGCGGCCGCCTGCCGGGCACCGAGCGCAGCGCCCAGCCGGCGCTCCCCGCTGCGGGCAGGCGGACAACGAGGCTCCGTGCGGAGCGAAGCCCGGCGGGGAAAGCGCCGCCTGCTTCAGAGTTAGCGGCCGAGAGACGCCACAAGTTTCGTACGGCGTTCAGCTCGCAGGGTTCTAAGCGAGCGCCTGCGGGCCGCGCAACGGAACGGCTGAGTTCAGCCAAGCGCCCCGAGTCCTCGCCAGCTTCCGAATGAACGAGCAGCACGACTCCCAAGGAAAGAGGAGGAAAACCAGCGGCAGCGGAACTCGGCAGGTGACCCGGGGCCGCCATCCGAGCGCAGCGGCCGGAACGCCGAGAGCCGAGAGCGGAACCTGCCGGAGCAGGAGCGGCAGGAAAGGATTCCGACAACGCGCCCCGGCCCGTCGCGCTGCACGGAGCCTCAGGGGAGCGACGCGGGCGGGAGGGGCGGCCCTCGGGAGCACGGCGGGACCCAACGCGGACAGCAGGAGAGGCACGGAACCGGCCCGTACCTGAGCGAGCGAACCCGGCCCGTACCTGAGCGAGGGAACCCGGCCCGTACCTGAGCGAGGGAACCCGGCCCGCACCTGAGCGAGGGAACCCGGCCCGTACCTGAGCGAGGGAACCCGGCCCGTACCTGAGGGAGCTCGTCCGCCCACCGGCGGGAGCGGCGCTACTCGCGTCCTGCGCGCCATGGCCGGGCGAGGAGAGGCGCGTCGGGCGCTGTGCTGCTGTAATTGAGCAGCGCGTCCCAGCACGCAGCGACCAATGGGCGATAGAACCACGTGCCGCCACTTGCGGCGCCCACAGCACAGCGAGCTGCCCGCGTTCACGCACCGGCTGCGGCGGCTCCGCGGGGCGGTTCCGTCGGGGCGGTGCGAGCAGGTTCGTCACGTGGCGCTTTACATAATGTTCGTCGTTAATTGCAACCGACGCTGCTTCTTAATGAGCACCCAACGCTCTGGCTGCTGTTACTGAGGGGCAGCGCGTTCCGTCTGTTCTGATGCCTCCACAGAGAGAGCGCGGGGCTGAGAGCGCCCTGCGGGGCTGCGGGAGCAGCTGCCGGGACAGACAGGAGCTACTGGGAAATATATTGCCTTCTGCGGCCGAGGAGTGAGCCGCGAACTGATGCTGGTGACGGGACAAACAGTGCCGAGACCTCCTTCTGCCGGCTCTGCTTCACACCGTCTTATCTTAAATAACTCCTTTCCCCAATCAAAAATCTCACCATCCATTTCAAACACTTGCTGGCAGCCGCATGCGCTACTACTGACTGAAATATCTCTGCAAGGCACGCTGCTCTTCTAGGGAGGAAACTGCCGTATTTCCAAGCATTTCCTGCCTCACAGGGAGCTGAATTCACGGAGCTGAAATACCAAACGTGTTTGTTGCAGACCAGGAGTCCTTTAACCTTTTCGTCTCTAAACATCCCATCAAGCAGCCGCCCTCCACCAACGGACAAATGCTGTCATGCTGTAAATCCCCGCTGCTTTCTTCTATTTCTTTTCTACTTAAATCTTCCCCTCCCAATTCCCCTCCTCTTCCCTACACTCTGTCTCCTATTTTTAATTTAGGAAATGCAAGGACAAGGCAGCCTCCAATAACTCACAATATGAACGTGATTTTTTCTTCTACATTTGATTTCGCAGTGTCTAAACCAGCTAATTGTTGTGGCACAGAGCAGAACATGTTTGCAGCACACAGACAATCTCAGATACGCAGAGCCATGGCTTCAGCGACTGCACACAGAGGGCAGCGATGCGGCCTCATCACAGCGTGTGCAGGCTTTGCTCTCTGACGCAGGGTGCAGCGACAGGATTCAAGGCACCACCAGCAGCACTTCTGTGGGCTGCACTGATGCCCACGGGGAGCAGCAGCATTTCCTTCTGCTCCGCCTGCCCAACATCCCACACAGCTCAGCGGCCTGAAGGTCCCTCTGCCTCCATCCAAAATGCTGTCAGCACCGACAGGCTGAAGGCAGTGCCAAGGGGTCTCGTGTCTGCCCGCTCACCTGCGTCTCCCCAGCATCGGTATCGGTGTCCGCTGCTCGGGAGGAGACAACGTCTGCAATTAGAGCGGGCGGCCAGCAGAGGGCACGAGGCGGTCAGCCATGTGCGCGCAGTGCTGCTCGCCTGGACTCGGCGTGCGGCCGGGCCAAGGGATGCGCGAGTGTCGGGAAAGCGCGTCTTCATGCGGGACTCGTCGGCGTGTCGGCTGCGAAGTGACAGCTCTGCTCTGCCCCCACCGCAACGCAGGAGGGTTTCGGTGTTGGAAAAGTGACCGCGCGTGGACGAGCTGCCTCTAGATGGCGGTCACGGAGCGGAGGATTCCAGCACGCACGGACCGGCAGGGCGGGCAAGCTGGAAAAAACTTCCCCAGCTGTTCATTCCTTCCTGTAGTACGGACTGCCCAGACGGCACGGCTTACAGCCCTGCCCGTCACTGGGGCATTTCCATGCCTTTTGCTTAAGAGAAACCTCCATCTCACTACCTTTGTCCCTATGGCCAGACAGCGCTCCTTGCATGGCAGCCTCTGAGCTATTGCACCAAACTGAGTTACGGTCAGAACTGTTAGCAGAACTGCCTGCGTATCTTGTGCACTCTTTTAAAGCCCCTTGGCTTTAGCAGGTAATCATTGAAGCAAAGAAAAATGCATCACAGCCAGGTCTGCAAAAAAATACATGGAGACTTTAAACATTTTCTGTGCACGTTCTGTTCTGTGCAGTTAGCTGAGTCTGTTTGAGCACATAGGAGAGATTTCAGAAGGCAGTGCTCCAGCAGTGCTCCTGCAGTGCTCCAGCAGTGCACCAGCAGTGCTCCAGCAGTGCACCAGCAGTGCTCCTGCAGTGCTCCAGCAGTACTCGTGTGAGGCTGGGCGAGCTGCTGGCCAACCCACATTGCCAGCTGAGCAGAGCAGGTGTGCGGCAGCAAGGGTACAGGTCGGGTCTGACAGCCAGAGCCACAAACACGTGTGGATGGCTGACTCCTGATGCTCACAGCGGGCACTTCTACCCAGGACAGGGAATTACAGACACGTCCCCTTCAGCCCTTCTCTCCCATTGTTCAGCATTTAGTGAGCAAAATTGCTTCACTGAGGTCAGTGCTGCTTTTAATTGCCCTCTGCAGAACTTCCTTAGGAGAAGGACGAGCACAGTGCTGCTGCACTGCAAGACTCAACATCTCAGGCTGTTCTAATCGTAAGCGATTTAACTCTCTGATCCTGATAAATGTGCCGAAAGAAGAACGAAACCTTATAATTTAATTATTAGGAAGATGGAAATAAAGAACGACGTTTCCCAGGGTGCTATTACTATTTAACTTTTTAGCTTTCAGATTAACATCACCCTGCCCTAAGAACATTGGTGTTTTGAAGAGTTAACTTTTATTTGCTCACCAGAATATCAGTCTGAATGTAACACGGTGCACGCAGTGCATTTTAAAAGCTCCTGCCTTCCCGTTCTGCTCCTGGCCCTTTGACTGGCCCAACACAGGCCTGCGCCCTGAAGGTGAGCAGTGAGATTACACTGCCCTGTTTTCCCCACTTTCATGCATTCGGTTTGAAACCACACACAAAGGGAACTTAACCAACAAACACACCGTGGAGGTGACTGTAATCAGTGTAGCACCAAGACAGAGTGTGAAAACACATACATAATGAGGCCATTACGAGCCAAAGAAAATGACCAGAACAAAATAAGAACAAAATATATCCAGCACATCACAGGAGATCCCAGCTGGGTGCCCGCCCACATCTTGCTGCTTTTCATCCTGATCAAAGGCTCAGACAGAGGTAAAAATGATTCAGAGATGTCAGCAGATCCCGAGCAGATCAGAGCAGATTGTGATCCTGTCAGACCGTTTTTCATTATCCAGCGCTAATTTAAAGCACCGTGGGACAACGCGGCACCAAATCAATGCATTAGGCTCAGTGAGTTACAGGGGTACCAGATGATCAACACTGATTTGCATTCATCTTTGCAGCAGAGCTCTGCAGGACTCTGAAGGCAGTTCGGACTATGGAGCAAGAACAATGACCAAACTGTTCTTACCAGAAACAAACTCAAACTGAATTAAATGGAAACTCTTTCCTACCTTAAAAGGAGAAAACTGAAGTCCAGGAAAGGAAAGGCACCACCTGCACAGTGCTGTCCCGCGGTCACACGTCACACTGCAGTCAATGGGGAGTTGCTTGGCCGTGTAACAGGTTAAGACCCAACTCATTTCTTCTGCTGGGCTGTTCACCCCTTCGTTTCTTTCCCCTAGTACAGCTAGGGGACACAAGTAGCCCCCAACCAAGTAAGGAAAAGTGAATTTAATTGGAGCAGTTCCGCTTACATTACCTGTCATCATTGCACCAACACAGCTGGGCACTTACAGACACTGAAAACAGAAGAAATTTGCTAGGACAGGGAACAAACACTAAGAACAATATGAAGTCAACAGACTCTACAGCGTGAGGAAAGTTACCAGCATCATCAGTGAGTTGGATCGTAAATAAATCCAAGGGAAGTGCAGGCAAACTGGAGACTATGCGCTCTGAAAGCAAGAAGGTAGAAATGTTAGTGGGGGGAACAAGGGGAGCAGCAGAGGAGTGCTGGGAAGAAGTTGCAACAAACCCCAGTGGTCTGCAGCCAAATTAATCGGGGAATAAAGGGTGAGCAGGACATAACTTCATGCTGTGGTGTGCCAGCCCGACACCTTTGGGACACGCCGTGGAATGCTGAGACAATGGCCAAAGTGGTTCTGATACGTTTAACCTGATAAAAAACAGCAGCTGCACTTTGCATTGCCAGCATTTGGTTCTGAAATACCACACGCCAAAAATAACTACAATAAAAGAACAGGGACCAGCTTTCCATGGATGAGACTTCCATATTTATTGTTCTTCCATGTGCATAGAAAATGGCAGTGAAGTTTTTGTTTGTTTTTGTATGAAATATGCAGAGAATGGGGATGGGGGAGGTGCGGGAATGCTGAGCGGGACCTTGTGCTTCAAAATTACGCTGTTAATTGGATATATTTGAAAATTTATAACATTTCCTTGGAATTTATTTCTTTTTTGTGTACGATGTTTCAAATCTCTTTCAAAATGACACACTGCATTACAACTGGATGGCACTTGGAACCAATGTGGCATTTCCATATTTACACCAATGAAAGAAATTTACACGACATAATAGCATACAATCTCGACATTTAGTAATATCAATAAAACAAGGGCATCCATTTTATTTTTTTCTGTACAAACTATCAGAACAAGACTTTTATTCACATAAAAAACAGGCTTAATTTGCTCTGACCTACACACTTTCCAATTCATTTTACTCCATCCTCAAGCCTTTCGTCACATCGCCCACACCCTCACCAGACTACAGAAGCTACAAGTGATAATACCTAACATCTAAACAGAGCAAAGAAACATCCCTTCCAGTTTTTCTCTCTGACAGTTCTTCACTCAAAAAAAAAAAGCCCCCAGCAAAACCTAAAACAAAAAAACCCAAACCAAAGCCAAATGCCCTCCAAAACCCCAACCAAAAGACTTCCTTGTCTCCTCTTTAATTTCACCTTCAGATTTCATAACCGGGACATCAAACGAGGCCACTCCATTTCTTCTCAAGCACGATGAGAAACGTACTGCTGTTTTTTTTTCCTTTGCTGCTACACCCAGGAGTCAGGTGAACCCGGGTACTGTTCTGCCCTATAAGAAGATCGTCTGGTGGAATAAAAGTCTACATAATTTGTGGTTGATTTCAGTCCATACTGTGTTGCGTAGTCTGAATTAGCAGGAAAGTGAACTCGATCATCAAAGTATGGGTCCTCGTAGCTGTGTGGGGACTGCAGGTACAACCTGTACGCGTCGCAGTTTTTTCTGTTGGTATCTTCCTGGCTGTAGTACAGTTGCTGATGCTGTTTACAATGCGAAAGGAAAATGAACTTTTAAGATGTAATTAAACGGAGAAAATGCTTGTTTCTAGAGCTTATGCGCATCACACACAAAGCTTTCCCTGAGTAGTTAAGTGGAGCTCTTCCAATGACCACAACTGCGTGAAATGCCCTGAAGGCTCCAGGTAAAACTAATGCAGGGAAAACCCCTCAGCCTGTCTAAAGGTCACTGCCTGCATCCACTGCAAAGCCACTAACAATCCACAGCTGTGCTTTCCGGGCACGCGTAGAAGATACAGAACCTGACCATAGCTACCAAAAATATCTGCCAAGTCAGAAAAGGGGTCTGAGATCCAACTGTGCTACAAACATGCTAAGATGAGGGACTATCGAAGCAGAACACAGCGGTAAGATGGCAACAGCTCACGTACTTCTGAGCACTGTACTGCTCAGCCATGTAGATACTCTCCACAGAATCACTCTGACCTCACAAAGTGAAGGCAAGCTCTTTAAGGTCCCATTAAAACACTATAAGCTGAGTCGAGTCATTTCAATATCACTTCAGAACAAAATTTCAGACTCACCTGTAGCCGCCTGTTCTGCTCTCTGGCTGGTGAGGAATAGGAACTGATATAAATGGGTGACGTTTTGCTGGAGCCTGTGAGGAAATAGGTTTGGCATTATCTTCTCTCTTAATTTGTTTGTCCTTGTGCTTTTATTTGATCTAGAAAAATTACGTCGCACTCCAACAATTAAGTCTGCAGATCTTACAGTTTACTACCAATACAATAAGGTACAAGAGAATTGTATCCCTCAGCAGTAGTTAAGCACAAACCCCAGTGCTTTTTTTCTTTTCCCCACACATGTGCGCTGCTGAAAACCTTTAAAAGGAGGAAATTATTTCTCCCTATTTACTGACGTCTCTTATTTTGTGTCTGGAAGAAGGAAAAGCAAAATCAGGGAAGTTTGAAATCCCAGTATAGCTTTATACATACATAACAATATATATGCACAGGAAAACAACGTTTGATTCTGACGTAGAAAGTGTATAATAAAGTGATTATCTGTAACAGAGTTTGAAACTAAAATAAGTTTTCCAACCCCCCCGTCTTCCAGTACATAAACAGATCTCCCCTTATTCAGAGAATCAAAAAATGGCTTGGTTTGGAAGGGGCCTCAAAGACTATCTGTTATTCTGTCTGTCTTTTTAAAGAAAACAGCAGAGAGATACGAAAAACCTCTTTTGTTCCTCGTGCAACAAATAAAAGTGAAAACAACATTAAAAGCAACATTTCTGCTAACACAGCTGTCCATATTACGATTGCAGGAACCCCACATAGAAGGAATATTTCCTTATTCCAGCCGTGAGGTCACCTAGCTAGTACCTACCAGTATACATGTCTTTATGAGTGATGATGTCGCCGTGGTTGGTGTAATACTGCATAGAAGGCTGCGTTCGATCGTATTCGGAGCGGGGTTCTCTAATTCCTAATAAAGCCGGTGATGAAGATGTGCTGCCAACTGATAAGAAAGAAAGGCTGTTACTGCACAGACTGATCATCTCTCTCAAACCTGACCTTCTCTCTTCTCATCCTTTCCTTCTCCAAGCATCGGCAAATGAGATGAGCAAACTCATGGGTAATGGTCAGAATCAGTGTATTGCCTTTCCTGTATGAAGGGCTGCAATGGCGAGAGCTATCAACAGTGCACCATGGGATTATCACTGATACTTTTACGAGCATTCACCACCCCATAATGATTTGAAATAAGAGAGCAAACCCATTTCATTTTGGGCATGACTTCTGGAGAATTGTCTTGAACGTGTTTTTGGTTCTGGCTGTAGATACGTGGCCTGAACAGTCCACAGATTCAAGGTGCAGTTTTGATACCAGTATGTGCAACTTAGCATGTAGATTTAAGAGTATGTAGAAGCTGCCTTTGGTATCATGAGGTTGGAGAGAGACAAAGGGATGTTCAGGACAATCTCTCAGAATCCCAAAGGGCTGGGAGAAAACTGAACATGTGACTGAACAAGAAGATCTAGAACTGAAGACTATCGTCTACTGTTTTATGACACCAAAAACATCAGACCTGTGTGTTGTATGGTGGAGGCTGAGAGGAACTCTGGGCATGAAGGGTGTGCTGTCTTTCCTTGAGTCACTACAGCATAAGGTTGACGGCCAAATAAATCCCTGCCTCAATCCCTGTTGTTCAGTCACCTGTTTCACAAAGGTGTGTGTGAGGGTCGTTCCTTTTACTTATGTAAGTAATTAGCCAACTGCATTGTAGGAGCTGGTCAGTTATTTTAGCAAATGGTAAAAGTATTTTTCTCAGTATTAAGAGAGCTATTTGCATAAAAACAGAAGGGCAAATTGCATGAAATAAAACGCTAAACCCAGTGAAAGCCTGGCATGGTATTCCTGTCACAGAGATCTAAATCCTGCTCCTGGGGATGCTGAAGGAACAAAGGGAGCTTACTGCAACAGTCAGGAGTCAGAAGAGTAAGATCTGTTCTATTTGTTTTGCTCATTCTAATGGAACAAAACCACGTCCTTCACTAGTGGGTTTGCTCTCTGTGCTTTTAAGTACGAGGCCTGACCTACAATGCGACGCAGCTGAAAAGCAGTGATTCTGTAGAGGGAAACAGTGACAAAGTCCAGATGCCCCACAGTGTACATCAGTACAGTGTGCACTGAGCTTCACTTAGCACTACATCTAATCTGGTCCTACAGGCTGCATGCCTGCCATCAGCTGGGGTCTGCGGGTGCTCTGGAAGCACAGCATCTGACTCTGGTCCCAAAGGGATACAGTGCACACACTGTGAGTCTGTCTGAGCTTTTGTCATTAAGGAGTGAAAGGGGACATTCACTTCAAAGTGTGCTCTGTCCCACTGCAGAATGGAGCTGCTCACACACTGTGGGGTTGGAACCTGCCAGCAGTATCAGACAGGGTAACAGCACCTGTGTGCTGCTGGTTGTAGGGTTAAATACAGAGAAGAGGCAGCATGGCCCCAGTGCTTTAGAATGAGAAGTCAACAAAAGGCCATGAGCGTTCAATGAGATACAAGGTATCCCTGCAGTAGATACAAGGTATCCCTGCAGTAGATCTCCGTGTGTCTCCACTGACCTGACTGTATGACCGGCGACATCTGCTGGTTTGCTGTTGATAACGAGGGATGGGATTTGAATCTTTCTCGTTCCAGTGTCGACACCGGTGTAATGAAGTGACTCTGATTCCATCCGTCCTGTGCAGTGGTAAAAAGCGACAAACACAAATTATTGCTTCACACCAAAAAAAGCTTGGGAGCTTTTATGCAACACTTTTCCAATGAAGCTAATTTTGCAACCTACCTTCTTATAAATGCTGCGAAGGTCTCGATACTGCCACAACGTATTCAGCACCTGAGCAGCTGCCTTGACAACTTTCAGTGAAGATCTATGGAAATAAAGATAATTGCATCAGTAGAAAGCATGAGCTCCACTTCAACAGAATGGTGTTGAATGGTGTTCCAGGGCCATGGAAGAGCCTAAGCCCTGCAGCTGAACAAAGCCGGCTCTTAGTTGTGGTGCCTGCAGTCCAGCAGTGCCGGTGGGCTCAGCAGAGGCTGTGCACACTCTGACATGACAGTTAATTCCCTCTTCAGCCTAGAAATTCTCTCCTCGGGTCACCCAAGTGAGGAATACAGATAGTCACCATATCCAGAAATAAAACGTGGTGATAAGAAACATTGTTTAGTACATCTCACAAAAACTAAGACTTGTTTAGTACGTCTCACATAAACTAAGACTACACACTTCAAATCCTTACGCAATGTTCCCAGCAGTAGAAAAACAGCAAACAAATTACAAGGAGTTGGTACTGAATGTGTCCCGACATCCTCCGAGTGGGACTCGGTTCTCCAACCCGTGCTGCATTACCACAGGAGCAGTTTGGTCAGTAAATAAGCTTTCTGCTGGCCACAGAAGGGAGATCTGAGACTTCCTGCTTTATACAAGAGTCCTGCCAGCACGAGTTCCATCAGACATGCGGAGCAGCTCAGAGCAGAGATCCTGATCAGAGCTACAGGGGCTCCCTGAGGCTGGCTTGGTGCTGGCGCTGCATGGCTCAGACACTGCGGCACTCCCATGACGTGATGCTCTGCTGCCCACCCACTTCTGGAGGGTTTCAGTGCTACTGCCCACAGTGCCCTGTCAAGCCCCCAGCACAGCAGGCTGCATGGCACAGACAGACCCTCACCAGGCTGCAGGCAGCCAGAACCCATCAGCCAGCACTGGCAGTTCTATTCCAGACAATCCCAATGGAGAGGTTACTGTTTCTCCTCAGGTTTTCCTCACCGGCTAACAGCTGGCCATGCTGGATATAATTAACAGTTACTGTGATACCCTGACGAAGGTGTAAACATATCCTGATTTCAAAGAGCTCTAAATACTCTATTAATGTTGTAGGTGTTCAAAAGAAAAGTTTGAAATACCATTTTTCCTGAATAGACGCCATTAATGTAATTATTGCCTGCACCTGTAATAGCCTCCAAAAGCCGTGAATACACTGTAAAAGAATGGCAGGTATCAGACCAACTGCCTCGTCTGTCCAGTGTGACCCAGACTTGGTAGCTACTCAGATCAGGACGATAAAAAAAAGAACAGATTTTTCTAACACTTATTTGTATTTTTAACCTCCCCCACCCCTGGTTACCCACATCCTCAGGCATTTGGAATGAAATATGCAGATGACGTATGAAATTGTTGCCCACTTGCCTGTCACCTCTTCCTTTCGTTATGTTCACCAGCTTTTCTATTCCCCCAGTATCAGCGAGGGCTTTGGCATTCTCCATGTTCTTGCTGGTGACCTCATGCAGCGCACAGCAGATTGCAGCCACGGTCTCATCAGACAGTATGCTTGGGCCATTGCCTCCTGGCAGTCGGTTCACCAGATCTCGCATAGCATATTTACCTGCAGCAACCCACCAACAGAACCACATCAGAACGTCTGTTCTGCTACTGCAGGTTTGACATTCTAAGACTCATCAATAAATTGCATTTGAAAGCAGCCAAACGGAACATGGGATCAAATCCACAGAAGAACTCCAAGACTTCACACTTTACACAGGCAAGAGAGAGCAGAGATCACGTTTGTTTTTTTTCCCCTTCTCTCAGTCTGGCTTAAAAACCTGCATTTTGGTATTAAAACTGGAGCACCTGGAAGCAGATTATTTGGAGAAAGCAGAATTGTTCAAGAGAAAACACAACATTATTTCACGTGATCTGAGGAGCCGTGTACATCCCTCGGCTTCATTTATGGGGGCGCTAAGGAAATCCTTACAGTCATGAGGGCTGCCTTCCTTCAGACATTCTGTTCACCCTGTTTGTCACCCACAAGAGATCAGATCTCATCTCCTTCGGCTTCAATTACTGACTGACAGGAATAATCGCGCTGCAATCAAAGGAAATCAAGTAAAGCTGAAGTGGTTTTTTCTTTTACTGTTTAGGTTGTGTTGATAATTAAGCGATTACTAATTGCTTTTGCTGACTTGCATTTGTACGTCACGGTGCTTGACGAATAAGCCTTCCTCAAAGCCCTTTGCCATCTATTTGCACAACGTGTCTGGGGAAAAATGTTACCCAAAAATGAATTCTGTGCACAAAGGCAATTCCTTTTCAAACAGTGGAAAGGTACCACCGCCAGCGCTGTGCACAGTACTGCTCTGTCACTGCCAGTGTTTTGGGAAGCTGAGCAACACACCCTGCCACACAGCACCTTATACTGCTATTTGTTAGAGTGCCCGTTCTGTCAAATAACCTTTTTACCCCAGAGTTTTGATCGCTGAAAGCCAAGAGCTCCGCACTGACCAATGGTGATGAAGCTGTATAAAAAGGGCACTGGCACAGGCTTGTTTCTGACTCACTTTGTGTCTCAGAATGTTTTATGCCTGGAAAGCCGATAACCCTGTGATAGCTGACGGAGAGAGCACAGGAAGAGGGACGTTCCTAACTGACAAGTTCTGCCATGAGGGGAAGGAGAAGTTCTGAGAACAGATTATCACAGGTGGGAAAGCTCCAGAAGTACATAATTTACAGCTGCATTTATGTTTTTGAGAGTAGCCATCTCTTATCTGCATAAATAATTACTGCATGCATGCTTGCCCCATTAGCCTACAATACAGAAAATTCCAGTTACAAAAATCAAACATCTTTACGTCTTGACCTGAGTTCGCAGGTTCCTTTGGGCTGCAGGAGCGAGGTGTGCTCAACACTTGCCAAGGGAGACAGATTTCTGACCAAGGCAGGGGAAGTTTTCACTTTTGTTTTTAAAGGGTAGATGTGAGAGGCATAGATGAGAACTTTAAATGTTAAATATTAACACTGTCAGAAGGAAAGCAGTAAGTTCTTCTAGCAAGCATCCTTACCGATTACTGAATTCAGCGAAGTCATGCATATAGTGCTCTACATCTGGGTTTTGGTGGAAATATTTCACTAGGAGAGGATTTTTCCCCTCTCCCCCTATCCAGCACTATTAAAGTATTTACTGGTGTGCTGGCAGCGGGGCTGTCCTCTTCTGTTAGTGTACACGAGGGACCTTGAAGCCCTCTGAGAAGGCTTCCCTTTATTAGCTCCAAGGAAGCAGAGTTGTATTTTCCATCATATTTTGTGCTGACAGTTTCCTGTCCAGTTCATCTGAGGTCACTTCAGCCCACTGAGAAGAGACTGGCATGCACGATGGCTAAAGGCAAACCAAACCAACAGTATGACTCTGAAAAGCTCCTGCTGTCAAAAAAATTAACTTCTGGGGCACAATTGATGTGATGCAGTAGAATCAAGTATGCTGTTTCTATTGGTAGAATCTCACGTTGTACTCTTCCAATATTAGGTCAGACTGATTCGTTATTCCTCACAGTTCTGCACTCACCAATAAGCTCCTTATTCCGAACATCTAAGGCCATGTTCCTTAGGGCGGTTGCCACAGATGAAACGACTCTATCGTTATCCATCCTCAGGAGCTCCACAAGGATCGGCAGTCCTTTCTCCTTCCTTACAGCAGCTCGGATGTATGCTGCAAACTGTAACAGAGCTCCACGTTACTTGCAGATCTATTGGGGCATTCTGACTGAAACTGTCTCTCATTAGATGATAATTCCAAAGTATTTTAAGGACATCTTTACATTTTCCAATGCAAAGATGATATGTCAGCAGTTAAGTGGTTCCTTTTATCATTACTAACAAGGGCTGACTCTGCTCTTTTTCACCCATTCCTGGTGTGGCACAATATTTTAAGAAGTGGTCTGGCAGACAAAACATCCTGATAGGTGACAAAGCATTGAAGAAGGACAAGTACTTTTCTAAAAAAGGGTCAATTTTGAAGCGGGCATAAAACGAAGCAGCCTTATCTGGTTTTCTACAGCAAAGAAAGCAATTAACATTTTCTCCATCCCCCTGTGACAAATACATCCCATTAATGAAGTATTCTCACCTAATGCTGTTGTGACACATTGTGTGTGAGAGCCATTAGCAGCAATATATGGAAATGAAAATGATAAAGCAAATACAGCTTTTTAATGCTCGTAACCAATACACTACATACCACAGTCCTGATGTTATGAAGTGTGATTACTGCCTATTACATGTACATCTTGACTATACAGTTTCCAGATCGCTCTTCCTGCCTACCATCTTTGACATCGCCTTTAACTGCAGAAATAACATTCCATAGCACAGAAGCTCTAATGCCACGCTCCAGAGAGAAAGAGGAGGAAAATCAGGTACCTTCCAGTTGCCTGCAGAAAGATTCTGGAGAGATCCTGCAGAGCCCTCGAGAGTGGCTGGATTGGAGCTTTCTGCTAGCAGCGTTAGGTACGGCTTTACCACCGATGGGTGCCACAGCATTTCTACCCCCTTAGGAGACTTGGAAAATCCTGGTATAGGGCCAACTCCATCCCACTGAGAAACGAATACGTATTTGTAAATGCAACAAAGCTCTGTATTTTCATTCAACATACGGTGTTTTTCTTCAAGTTATGTTCATCGTTAGTTAAACATTTTAAACATTTGCAATAATAAAAAAAAGGCAGACCTGGTCTTCCTGTGAAGTTTTTTTTTTCTTCTTCTTCTTTTTCCCCCAGCAGCTTGGCTCGGAGTCTTTGCTTGGTGACTCCTTTCCCAACAAGTCGTCCAGCTCATTGATGCCCAGCAGACGCGCCTGAGGCACCTCCAGCTCCAAGCGGTAGGAAAGGTTTCTCAGGGTGCACACACAGTTCTCCACTGTCTGAAAGCAGTAAAGATGTCGTGTAATTTGTTGCTTTCTCGTGTAGTGATGAAACACCAAACAAATTAAGCATAGATGAACAGGTATCCTAAAGCACAAGCATCAGATACTAATTCTGGGCCTTGGACATTACGACACTTGTTTTTGGGGAAAACTGCAATCTCTCTCCCGAAATCAGCAAACATGAGCATATTTACAACAGCCTTCCCTATTATAGTGGCCTTAGTAACCTGCAAAGGAAAAGCATGAGAGCTTACTATTAAATGAATGAATACTTGGCAGGAGTGAGTAGTCCAGAACAAAGTATGACTGCATTGCGCGACTGAATGTGACTGTGCGTCAGTAACCTGGGGCTCAGTGACCATCAGCTGTTAAAAACAGCACAGTGAGAAACTGCATTACACAAACCCCAAGAGATCAGGACAGACACACGGGTTAGCGTTAGGATCCCTCAGATGAAATGGGCACACACCTTGCTGTCATAATCCGATGTGTTCACACAGGTGTGGATCACATAGAGCAGAGAATCAACCAGCCCTTCGCAGGACCTCATCTGCTTCCGGGCTTCTTCCCCCGCAGAGCTTAGATTCCTAAACAGTCCAAATGAGAAACGAATGCAGTGCACCCACCGACAGACAGACACCATTTATCGGATAGTTTGCAGGTGACTTTCCATTATTTTCTTCAAACAAACAAAACCCCAATAGAATAATAATAATAAATATAATAACTTAGAGAAGTTAAAAACAAACACACCAGTTGGTGCAACAACCCCCTGCCAGCTTTCATAAGTGATGAGTAAGATTCAAATGATAATTTCAAGGTAGAATTGACTCGAGGACAAAACAAGCCCTAAAGAGAATGCCTTTCTCACAGACGATTTCCATACGAGCTGTCTCTGTCGTAGTAGCACAAAAGTACAGCATGTGTGCTGTACAATAGGTGGGTGGGCTTGTCTCAGTTAAAAACACCCTTTGCTGCCTCTTTGTAAGACTGGATCCATTCAGTGCTGTGTTCTGTGGTGCAATGCCACTGACATCTGTAATATGCATACATAGAAGTATAAACTAGGGTGTGGGGAAAGGAACAGGCTGCACTGTGCTTCAGAGTAAGCAGCAAAGGGTATGTTGACAATTAGTTGCCTCCGAGGCAACCACCCTGCAAATCCTGAAATGCATGCGGTGAGTGGATGTGTGCTAAGACCAGCGCTGCTGCTGTGTCTGCATGCTCTCCATGAAGACACGTGTTCTCTAGGTAATAAACTAGCACTGAATGTCCAACAGCAGTGTGAACCTTGTCTTGAAAAATAACCCATTAAGTGCAAAATAACAGTACGTGAAAATATTCTGAAGTGTAGAAGGGTTACCAGAAAATAAAAAGCAGTTCCAGTGTATCTACTGAAAAACAATGGTCTTACTGCAAGTTTGAAAAGTGATGAAGTGATAAACAACCGTACAGGTGAACAGAAATGGCTCATTTACTGCCCCAGGTGCTCGATGCCTCTTTTCAGATGTTTTAGTTTCATATTTTATTATTCTGAAGAATACTTCTGTTCTTACTGCTGTGTAAGAAATCCACAAAGGGAACAGTCAAACATTTCTTTACTTGTATATATAGAAAAAGTCTGTAAACATATACCTACACAAAGAATCACCAGAGACACATGAAGCTATGAGCCATACACACAGTGCAAAACCTGCGGTATTTCAGATGGGAAGAGCACACTCATCAGTTGCACTTCATACAAAAAATAGCCAAAATTTAATGCCTAGCCATTACAATTAACACCTCTTGGTGACTTTGTACTGTTCGTATTCTCTTAATACAGAAAAACGTATATTCTTAATACAGAAAAAAAAACAAACAAACAACGAATTTGAAAGCTGCCTGATTGCTAGAACTAAATGGAAGGCAGCAGCAATTTTGCCTTAAGGATTAAGGGTAGGAAGGAGCTGCTGGGAAGCAGGGCTGTTGTGTACCATGGGGTGCTGCAGAACAGGAGGTTACCTCAGGCATCCCGTCGTGTTGCGCAGAACCAGGGACGTCTGAAATTTCATTTTGTGATCATCATCAAAGGAGGCACTGTTCCACCCGGAGTGCGGCACTATCACAGTGTTTGTCAGCGTTGACAGAGCGTCTCTAATGATTGTCATCTTCACCGCATCACATGAAGACAAGTTCCAGAGAACCCCTTCAGAAGAGATTTCCATTGTGGTTGTTAGAGCTAGCAGATATGCAGCAATACTGGCTACCTAACAGACTTTGCTTTCAACAGGAGAAAGATAATTAGCCTATGCATTTAGTTTGCAGTGCAATTTAATATTACTCTAACGGTTCCAGTCCATAAATAGCCAGCAAAGCTGCCACGATAGGACTTTCTTCACCCTGATGTAACATTCTCTCCTATTCAAGTTGATGTATTTGGCATCCCCCATCCTGGCTGGCTGTCCAGGGTGCAAGCTCTTTGAGGAAGGAGTGGGAAGGTGAGAGGACAGCCCCCACAGAGCGCCCTAACAGAGCAGCAGCTGAGCCTCCCACCACGCTGAGAAGGAAAGCAAGCAGATTCATGAACAAATATTTCCCTCTTTCACTTAGGGGAAGAAACCCAACTCCTCCCTAAAGTACAGCTCATTCTGCAGCCTGACATGTATGTAATACTCAGCAGATCCAGTTTGTTCTGAAGGAAACAGAGTTCCTTCACCGACTAGAACTTGAAGTCGTTTATTCTGCCTGTGCTTTCTGCCTGCAACAAGTGCCAGACTCGTGGCCTATAAGCTGAAAGCACTGCCTCAAGATCCAGAGTAGAAGAAATGCTGATTTGCAGCCTGGCTGTGACCGCAGTCACGCACTGCGGAGCTTTGGGGCAGTAACCACAGGGTTCACTTCTCCCCCTGAATCTGTACTTCTGTGCTAACGGTTTTATCTGCTACTAATCAAAATGTGTGGTTTTGTATTGACAAAATACTAATGCTCAAATACAAATCCAGCCAATATACTCAATTCCAGTCACTTACCAGTTATTTCTAGGTCTTATCCACGTCAGAAACATTATCTGTGCTACAGTTCTGCACCGGTCTCTACACAAAGCATACCTGTTACGAGCTCTTTTATTTCTGCATCAACAGATTTTCTTAACAACCGTAGAAGCGCAGGGATCCCACCAACGTTCTTCATTGCAATCTTGTTTTCATCAGTAGACTTTCCATACACAAGGTTTCTCAGTGCACCACACGCGTTCTTCTGAACCTCCAGGACTCTGTGATCCAGGAGATCCACCAGGTGTTTGATCCCTCCCAGCCGGCACACCTGGGAAACAGCACAGGAATATCAGCACCTGCTGCTTTCATTGCAGGGAGGGAATGTCCACAACCTCACTGGGCAGCCTGTTCCTGTGTCTCACAGTGAAGAATTTCTTCCTAATATTTAGAACAAATCTGCCCTCTTCCAGTTTAAAACCATTTCTCCTAATCCTGTCACTACCTGCCTTATAAAAAGTCCCTCCCCAGCTTTCCTGCAGGCTATAACGTCCCCCAGGAGCTTTCTCCTCCCTATGCTGAAGAGCCCCAGCTTTCTCACCCTGTCCCCGTACAAAAGGTGCTCCAGCCCTCTGATCATCTTCCTGGCCCTCCTCGGAACCCACTTAATCTCTCTTATAATGTTTGAAGTGCTGTTGTGTTGACATACATTTGCACATCCATGCCACCCATGCAAGTTCCAAGTGACACAACAGATGGATCATTTTCCCAGCCTGTACCCGAAGTTGGATGCACATAATTCAAAATAAAACTGGAGTTAGAAAATCATTCCTGAGATTTTTGTTTTGCTGAGCCAGTCAGTATCTTTAAATGCAGCAGCTGTTTCTTCTCTGAACGGCAACTACATTCACAAATTAAACCCCAAACAAACAAAACCAAAACAAACCAACCCAAAGCCACTCACAAAATAGTACGTTACTGAACCAACAAACTAATGCTGGCCTCTGCTTTGAGGGGGACGTTCTCTGTAAGGTACCACATACCTACAGTACCTCGTACTCAGACTGCCATGAAGGCATGTCGAATACCACATCGCTCCAGTGCTAAGTAGGGAAAACAACTGAGATGCTGCTTCATATACAATGGAGAAGTTAATATCACACTCAGAGTGCTTAAATGTGCCACGTTGTTTGTGCTTTTTTGAAAAAAATACAAGTTTCCCAAACGAATCCTGTAACAACAAAATTACAACGAGGACAAACCAGATCTTACAGAATGATGTACACAGATGAAGAATATCGCAAGAACTCCTATGTGAGAAGTCCCACCTCTTAAAGAACACCAAGACTGCCCACAAACCTGCCTTTATCTTCTGATGGCTGCCATCTTTAGCAGAAGATTGAAACTACCACCGCTGAGCAGCAGCGAGCTGCGCTAGGTTAGCTTCTTGTAGAAGTTACACCAACGTTTTATTTACAAAGGATTTATTGTGCAAATGACAAATAAAACCCACATATGAATGGAAAAGCAAATTCCTTTAGAATCTGTCTGCAGACATCAACAGTTCCATGAACACAGGTGTCAAGAAATGTACTCTGCATTTCTGCTAGATTACACTGCCCAACATCAGACTTATTCACATCACTTCCAGCTGTTATGCAGGAAAGGTGTGTGTGTTTGTCTGCACACGCCTGTCCACACGTGTATTTCAATACTGACATACACCTAGAGCAAACAAACACATGAGGCTCAGAATATGGTGTTGCAACAAGAAAGGAAAGCAAAGACCAGTGCGCCAGTTGCTCTTTTAGTTTATGGCTTCCCCCAGATCAGAAGTGCACTCACTGCAGTACCTCTGTTTTCACTTTGTTATCTCCAAAGCACAAATGCTGAAGGTAGGCAGCCGCATTCGCCTGGACCGATGGGAACTGGTGCTGCAGCATGTGAATGACCTCAGGCAGTTCTGGATCTCTCCAAGCAAACTCCCTTCGTTGGACAAACACATTCAAGGAAAGGCATTAGTTACAAATGTGTGTTTATTTACTAAGTAGAACTAGTAGAATATCTTAAGTATTGCACAACAGTTCTGGAGTATTGGGGGTAGGAGGAAAACCAATTACATTAGAACAGCTATGTCACATCAGCTTCTAGTCTTCTTACTGGAAAAGGACCCTTCATTTTCTGTGCTTGAGTTAGTTTGGTTGTTGACAACACAGATCCATGTGATAAAACTCTACCAACTAAAACACTGCAACCTACATCAGTCTCTGTGAGCTGAAGTATATAACGCAAGATGCACAGTGAACACTGCAATATCTTTTACTCTGCATTCAGAGTTCTGATTTGAAGTCAGCTGTGCTTGAACAAAAGCTGTGCAATCTCAGGAGTTCATCACCAGATGCAGTAAGTTCAAAAGGTTTGAGTTAACCAGGGATATAAACTTGATATAATTTCAATCAAACTTTGCTAAACATGGTGATTTTGTGCAGTTGAATCCAGGACAAGTCATTAAGCCATTCTTATGCCCAATGCCCAGATTTAGAAAAACTGCCATTAACATTTGTTACACCATTTCCTTCTTTTTGTAAAGGAAAAAAAAAAAAAAAAGTAAAAAAAAAAAAGTAGTATTTCAGTTTTTCTATTCTCAAAAACCCAGGGAAGGGATGTTCTAAGAAGAGCACTTCAATAGCTACTCAAAGGCTAAAGCAGCCTGGCCAGTCAGGTCTCCCCAGAATCCACTCATCATAATGGGGAAGTTCAGTTACTGACCTTATTTGTGTCGCTACTCTGAGATTAATTTCTCCCTAACAACAATAGAAAACAATGATTTGGCTGAGGGGACCTTCAGAGGTCATCCAGCCCAACTGCCCCATCACTTCTGGCTAACCAAGAACAAGCAGCGCGTTACCTAAATGCATCTTGAACACCTGGGCCACCTTGATTTGTTCCAGAGTGTGACCACCCCCACGGCAACGATATGAAGACTTCTCTCACTAAGACAGTAAATATCACCTTATAACAAGTATGTTTGGTTCTTGAAAGCACAAGTGGACTTGCCTGGGGTCTTTTTGAATGCTATCTATGGATGGAGATCGCGTGGTCCCATCATCGGCGGGCACTGTGTGCTGCAGCCTGTTATAGCCAGACTCTGACAGTCGGTACTGCATTGACCTGTAGGGTTCCGCATAGGTAGCAGTTGTGTTCAGAGCATAATTATTTCTTTGGTATGTGAGTGTGCTACGCTGACTGGATGATCTTTGCAGATTTCCAACTCCTAGTATAAAATTAGTATTAAAACAAACCAGGTAACAAATGTCTATTGAAGAGAAGAGACAATACAAAGTTAAAAGTGTAAGCAAAAAAAATCAGTCTAAAAAAGGTGCATAGTGCTCAATGTTGAAAGCTGCCGCCAGTTGTAAGGGAACAGTTACTCAGCATCCCAGAAAAGACAGAGAGGCTGGCTGCAGAGATACAGGTTTGGTGGAATCAGGCTTATGCCCCAGCTTGCCTGAGCATTTAAAGAGAGATATGCATCTTGTGCCATTAAGGAGAAATTAGGATGCAAAACGTTTTAAGGTGTATAATAAAATTCAATTACCAACAGTAACTTCAATTTGCCAACAGTACTAAAAAGAAAAAGGAAAAAGAATTAAACAAAAATTTATATAGTTCGTTTTCCATTTTACTTTCACAATTACTTGCACATTTTCCTCAAATAAAAGCTAGTAAGGGAATGATTTCAAAGTATTAAGCTAATGGTTTCCAAGTTAGGAACATGGATGTAGCTTCCTGACTCAGCAGAACTGTTGTGGTAACTTCTTTTTTTCTAAGGTAACTGATATCAGGTGGACAAGTGAGCAGAGAATTCCCATTTCTAGTTGTATTTGGTAGATATACTGGCATATCTTGACAAACTGCATCTACTGTACGCTGTGGGAGAGAGGAAAACTGCAAAAGCCTCCTTCACTATCCTGTGCTCTTTGTATTTCAGGAGTGAAATGCACAAACAAGCAGTTTTCAGATGTAGAAATGCAAGACACATTAATTGGACTCTTCTCCGTAAATATTTCTAGAGAGTTTAGTTAGATAACTCTCATGTTTCCACACTGTTTAAAAATTACTCCAATACACAAATACTTTACAGAGAGTCAGTTCTAATTCTACTAATAATGCCCATGCACTTCATGATCTGTCAGTAGCAATTCTACCAACTACTACAGAAGTATTTAATTTTCACTACACTATCTTCAGACGTAGCATTCTGACATGATCCTCAGCTAGGAAGGGAGGTAAAAACTGTATTTCTACTGTGAAAGATACGGTAGGTAATTCAGTTGTGCAAGTTATCATTTTACTGCCCTGATAAATTTAAAAAGGTAAAAAAGGACACACTCAGCTGGTATTTGAATGATGCACAGAGAATGGAAGAGCAAGCAGTAAAACGTTTATGTCATGAAATACTCTGCTTGGATGTACCGGAGTGCATGCCATCAAAGAACATATTCTGAACCTAACTTGACACAGACATACAGCCCAAGGTATTTCCTGCAAACATCATAAAAACTTTAAATTCCTGCTGGTCATTTAAGTACCTCCAGCCTAGTTCCTGCCCACACTGATTTGTGGCACGCAGTTTCTCCTTTGAAATCAAATATATCTATCTCCTATATGCCATAGGCCCCAAAAAAGCTCCACTATGTAAACCAAGCACAGCTCTGGTACAGCTGATGGAAGCGCTCTGTAAACCCTTTACCTACCTGACCCTGTTCGATATAGTGCTGACTGGGATCCCTGGTGGAGCTCAATTGTTCCATGATTTGGACTACGGTACACGGGACTGTAGTAAGTTCTGCCTTCATAGATAGGGGTGATGTGCAAGTCAGGAGATACAGCTGATCGTAATTCCTGTCCTAGTTGACTGTGTTGACTAGCATATGAACTCCTCAGGCCTGAAACCAAGAAGAGGTAAATATGTACATAGCCCACACTGACCAAAAACAAATCAGTGATGCTTTTATCTTTCTTACTTTAGCCAAGAAAAAATTGCATTATAGCTACACAAGAAACATTTCTGCCTTAAACTTCTTTCCATTGTTAAATGATGCACACCAAAACATTCATTGACAAATCAGTATTCAAACAGTAAAACACTGACAACTTTAAGTTTTTCAACTCATTTTTCTACTGTAGCATCTACAGTTAAGGTCTGAGTGAAAGCCAAGCCAGCACACACAGTTCACAAACTGAGCACAGTGAATGTGACCGGGCATGGCACATCAGGCTGATGGTTAAACTTGGTGATCTCGAAGGTCTTTTCCCACCTAGATGATGCTGTGTTTCTATATCCTGTTCTGCTGGAACTGCAGGAGATGCTCGTTTTTCACCTTCCTTTTAGCTGGCTACCTTGAGTTCTGTTTCTTTTACCTCTGCTGCATTTAACATCATTTCCTCAGCAGTGAGCTTGCTGCTATCGCTGCAGCACTGCCAGAGCCTACCTCTTACCCAGCTTATGAAGCAGGGAAGAGCACTGGTCGGTACTAACAGCACAGCTGCATCAGTGCTAACCTTTCCCCCGGACCCAATAAATATTTCAGTATTAAATTGTTCCCCTAAAGAAACATGAGGACTACTTTATACGAGGAAAGGGAAGGTTTTTCTCACTGAAGGACTGAGAACAGGAAAGTAATAACTCTGCAAGCTTCCTGGAAAGTTTATTGTAAGAATGGCTACAAAATGAGTTGCTAAGCATGACTGCAGCAGCTGCTAATTATTTCCCTAACACTACAAATGCATTGACCTTAAAATCTGCTTCTGAATCACTGGTTTATCCAGTAAGTCTTTTCATCTCTTTTAAGAGGATAATATTAGTTCACCCGTTTAGAGAAGATAATATTCTCAAGCAGTGAAATTTGTAAAGTACCTTAACAGTGCTTAAAGAGTACAGATTTACTGTTATGTCAAACTGTGCGGTCCATTGGACTGTGTTCACTTTAACTACTGAAATGCTTTTCGCATCCAATTCAGTTTTTATCCATAGCAAATCAGTAGATTATTAAGCCTTGCAAATAGAGGTTGGAGAGAAGACACCTTATTCTGGTTGCTGGGAAATAAGATTATTTGGGGATTGCCTGAGGTATAATAGTTCAAAAGAAAACAGACGTTGCAGTCACTGCTCAGAAGAGCATACAGTCCTAACTGCAAGATCGCCCGTTTGTGCTCCTTTAGGTGAAGGTCAGACAAAAACAGCAATCACAAAGAACGTAGAGCACATAGTAACTGGATCTCAACAGGAACTGCCTCTCTGATTAATAAAGACTATGCTTCAAGACTTTGTTTTAAGATAATAACACCCTATATTTAAGTTGAAGTCCTTTGAGAGAACAGAATTACTAGAAAAAAATAAGAGACTAAAATTCAATGGCACTGTTATCTATTTTATGAAAGACCTATATGTGAAACAGCATAATGCCTTTTACTGTGCATGTAGCCTGCACATACACGTAAATGTACTTCAAAAATACTACAGCGCTTCTGTTTGGAAGACTCACAATTTCACATAGCCACATAAATCCCAGAGCATGCAACCAAAGGCAATGCATTGCTAGCTTGATGGCTAAGTTGGAGAGAAAGGTGGTATTTGCTTTGAACTTCCTGTACTGATACACAGTGTTGGACATCAGCATTTACCAAATGCACCACAGTCGTGTTCTTCTGCTACAGCACTTAATTTGTTTGCTTAATTTAAGTTGTAGGTTTGTAACAAGCTTTAAACTGTGTCTTTTCCTTTTTTTACTAACCTGTAAGGCTATCTGGACGTGGAGGAACCATTCTCTCATATATATCATACTGCTGTCCGTACTGTTCGATATCATGAACCGTTCTCTGCAGTGTTGTTCCCAAATGCTGTGGAACTGCAGTCATACCAGAACGCTTTGGGGAAGATGATCCCAGCTGGGATTGGGGTGGAGAAGCAACTCTGGTCTGTACATCAGCGAGGGCAAGAGGAGAGCCAACTCTGGCTGATGCTTGGTACTGGGAAGTCCCGCCGTTGGGATTTGCAGTCTGTCTGGATGTGATGGAGCCAATCCGCCGCACAGTCACTGGGGAAGCAGGTCTCTGTGCAGCATACGGGGATGCTGCCCGCTGTACTGGCAGAGTAGTGGATGAATACGCATGAGAAGCAAGGGATCTTTGCTCAGCAACTGATGGAGAACCATACCCACTACCCAGAGATGTTCGCAGAGACCCCCTGGAAGGGGAAACACCTGTGCTGACCACGTAAGAAGGAGACTGTGCTCTGGACGGGACTGAACTGACGCGCCTCATGGCTCGGTTGGTAGCAACGTTTGCTGAAGGCTGCTTAAAAACAAAATCAAACATTTTTCAGTATTATCAGCTAGAAGATAATTTTCTCCCGTAAGTCAGAAGCCAACAAGAAATATAAGCAATTTATCAATATATTTTGCTGCTGCTGAAGAATAACTTTTACCCTAAACATCATCCCTTCAAGATTCCCTATAAAACAACCTTTTCTAGCCAGAATTTCCTGATGTGTGAAATGGCACTTTCAGCAGTGCTCCATTCCGTTCTTCCTTGGCTTTCTGTGTTAACATGCTTTCTTACTACTTCAATAAACAATTAACCCTAGAAATTGAAAAACAGCATTGTAAAGAATTCTAGAATAAGCTAATAAAGATTTTCCAATTAAAAACATTCTGACTAATGAAAAAGAAAGGGAGGAAGGCTAGAAAAGGAATGCGGCACAGGAACATCAATACCATCTTTCTTTAAGCGCCACGTTCATGTGGGCAAAATCTTGAAGTTCCCAACCATCACAACTGAAAGCATTTTGGGAGGTGCGTTCATGGAATTATGTATCAGCAGCACACTGCATGCAGGAGACCTCCAGTTTTATTCATCTTCAGCTGCAAGCCATTTCCATGTTCTAAACAGTGCAGGTGTTAGTTAAAATAGCATTCTTAAAATAGAATTTAACATAATGTTGATTACATCCTACAGAAAGCATACCAACTTTACATTTAGTGTCTGCAGAAGTGTGCTAGAGCGGAGTACAGATGGATATAAAGCGGATTATTTTCAGCATACCTGGACTAGAGTCTGTCCTTCAGCTCGAGAGCTCCTCACCAAGTGGTTAGTAGCAGTTCCAATAAGGGAATGCTGCTGTCTGCTTTCTGGTTTGTTCAAGTTTTGGCTGTTATGAAAGCTGCTTACTTCTTGGTAACCACTATCAGAATAAGAATTCATTTGTGTTGAACTTCTTGAGTTACCTACAGACCCTGGAGATATGAAGCCAGCATAAGAATACAAAAACTGCATCACAGTAGGAAAATAAAGTATTTCAGAACTTTGCTCTGTGTTACATTCATAACTGTATTTAATGAGGTCGATATAGAAATAAATATATTGTAATATTGAAAATGCAAACAACAGACCCTCACTTTCATGGAGAGATGTCTGTTCCGGTGAGTAGAGGTTCCCTTGCATTGGTTCTGTCCTAACGTGATAGGCATTGGTATGAACTCCCTCCGACACGAGGGGTTTGTTTGCACTGGTGGCTGCTGGATCTGAAAGAATAGATTAAGATGAGGAATCTAGTACTTCACATACAGAACTCCCGCAAACTCAGTAATGATTCTCAAACACTCCTAATGAGCTTCCAACATAAAGGCAGCCTATCGGTGGGCAGCAGTTACTACCTACCAAACTAAGGGAAACTCGTGTCTGAGAATCTTATTTCCTGTAGCTCTGAGGTTGTTCTACAGTTCCCAATTTGTAAATGTACTTTCCAACCTATATTCATAAAGAAGCGTAATTGGTTACCCAGTAAATGTACTCTGCAGAGTAGAAACTTTATGGAACTGTGCTGTAGGACACAGAAGAGTCGTTACTGGTTTTAAGCACCTATAATCTCATGTCCGGAATAAACAAAAGGTTGAGCTGAACTCCATCCCTATTTGTGGATTGTTGACAGAAGCCGCTGCAAATTTTACGAATGCTTTATTTCACACATTACTGTCTAAGTGCTTATTTTTTCTTTTTATTTTTTAATGGTAACATGGCTTCTAAGAATACTAGCAGAACTTCACAGGTAGCAAAGGCTCATCATAAGGAAGAGAAAGCAAAGAAAACACCAGAGCAGTGTTACGAAGAAAGGAGAAATCTGAACAGTCTGAAATACAAGGACAAGGATGAGGGCAACAAGCAGAAAAGTGACTCAAAGTTATTTTGACAGAAATACTCAGTTGTCATTCAACTGCCATGTCACACTTACACTGATAAGCACAGCTGTCAGAGGTGCAGTAGGGAATGTGGACTGCATTTAAAGCTATCACCAGAGGTGAACGTTTGTGCTGAAGAGATGTGTGAATGCACCTGGACGGGAAACCCAAAATCACATGCAGGGAAGCAATGGTTTAATAACAAGTGCTGTGAGTGCTTCATGTTAAAGGTGGGAGTCGGTGGTGACGGCTGCGGAGCTCCTTGAAACAAAACCTGCCAGTGGGGCACAGAACCAGCACAGACTGACAGCAGACCTGCGGTGGGAATGACTGAGGAAGAACATGTGAAAGAGGGCTGAAAAACTCCATGCAGGGGCTCAAGAAAAGTCTCAAATGGACAAATAATGGTTCTGATATAAAATCTGTCCGCGGTCTTGAAAAAAAGAATCACAAAAAACAACAGATGGGCTACTAAAAATTCTTTATTGCAGCTGTTATTGCAGCACACCATGAAAGAGAGTTCCAAAAGAGGTAGGGATGCTCCTGGCTCTAACAAGCCGAAGCAGAAATGCTCTTACCGGTTTTTACCTATAGCTGTACACCAAGTGCTGGTGTCTCAGTGTTTGTGCAGCAATGGAATTTCCATGCTAAAAATGTTCCTTATTACTGTTACGAGGAATGCTTGAACACTGTTCAAACAGCAGATTTAGGACATAAAGACAATACGCTTTACAAATGACACACAGCCAGCACAGTTACTGGGGAGCAGTAACTTTCTTAGGCCAAGCCCTATAGTATATTTGATGATAAATCAATTCACTGTAATGGGAGTATAATAGACCAAGTCTAATTAAGATTTAAGAAGTGTTACTACACTTGCATTAATTTCATCACAAGTATCTCTGGATATGATACAGAAAACCAACACTGAAGTGGCCGGTGCTGACAGACAGAAGTGGGTCTGACATGTGCTCTTTAAACTAAAAGGCTGCAGGGACAGGCACAGTTAAATCACTTTACAATTATCTCTACCTTGAACATTTTAATTTCCAACCTTTTTTTTAATCCAAGTAACACAAGGCCCTGTTGTGCTGCCTCCTGCCTGTCACATTATCAAATCGATTCCAAGCTGACAAATAACCGATCTGGGGAGAAACACATCTGAAGAATAAAGTTCAATTGTGCAGCACTGCACAGCTGCTCCTAAAACAGAGATCCAAACCAAAACCTCACTCCTATCACACATTTGCCACCAAGCAAATGCTTTCACAAAGCTAAATAATAAACATTGTTTAGGCTCCCTAACAAATGCAAGAAAGAACAATAAGACGTCTTGTCTTTCTATCTCTCTCTGCTACTATCAATCATGAGGAGAATGCCCTGATTAAAATAATAGCCTTTTTATAAATGGATGCTGATCTAATTTTCTATTTATAAGCATCTGCAAAACAACGTCATGCTGTATTTCTGCTACAAGTTCTGTATGTTTCTACTGGTGCATTCAGGTAAGGTTACACCACACCGCCCGCTGATGTCCTCTGACACGAGCTGCTGCCAGACCAGGTGTCTGCAGGCAGCCCCGACCGGCACCTCCAGAGTCAGTATTTTTCAGATCACAGCCGGTGAGACATCGTCGAGTGGCATTTCTTTAAGATAACTTTAAGATAAAGCTCAAAAGTGAACTCGAAAGTAAGTGAAACCTACCATCATGCTGCACTCACCACGTGTACATGAGCAGGAAATAAAATTCCTATCAGCAGTTGAAGTTCCAAACAAAAAATACCTTTTTTTTTTTCAAGCGTGCCCACTTCTGAGCCATTACTGCAGGACAGCCTTACATTAGATACACCCAGATGTACGTAACGCATCTCGTTTGGTATTGCACATGCACTATTCCAGCAGAAGCACAAGATCCAAAGTTAAAGCTTCTGTATTTGTTAACTGTTACAGCTTGAACACAAACCCTGTTCTAAAACAAGAAGTGCATTCCTCCACTTCTCAGAGCTGCCCTCTCTTAAGTTCTGCCATTCTGCCAAATGCGAGGTGACCTCAGAGCAGGGGATTTCTAGGGACAAGAAACAGCAAGTGGAGGAGAGAGCTACAGGATAAGATGAAAACAAGAGCGGGAGAGATGGAAGAGGAAATTAATGGAAAGACAAGGAGAAAAAGCAACATATGAGTAAGTGACAGGAACAGCTTAGGAGGGAATAAGGAATGGAGTGCAAATGGATAAGTCTGTAAAGCAGAGGCTGAGATGTGTCACAATATACCTCTAGCAGTAGTGAACTGCCACTGGAACAACAGACAGCCAAGGGAAATAACAGCATCAAGCCATGAAAATAATGTTCAGAATGAAAGTTAAAAGTAATCAAATAACAAAGTAACTCAATTACTTGGAAAGAAAATCAAACAAAAAAACCCAGCTAATGTGACTTCTGTTTCAATAGTGTTAGGAGAATAGCCCCAAAGCATCACCCTGATTAGCAAAGTTTGAATGCCATGGCAAGCAGGCTGTGACCACATTAGATTGAAAATAAAGAAGCCAATATACCTCATGTCAGCAGAGGTGATGCCATGACGGCAACTGAAAATGTGCAAATAGAATTATACACAAGGTTTAAGAACTCAGTATCTATAAACAAAACAAACAAAAAACAGGGAAAGAAGATAGTTTGAGAGATGGATTTACCAAGAATATGGATAATTATAAATACATTTGAGTGAGATAATTATGATGCATTTTTTTATGGAGTGTTATGATGCAAAATACTGCATGTACCTTCATACAGGGCTCCGCACAGTACCAATATATCTTTAGTTAGTAACAAACTGTCTACAAGCCATTTGCACTTTTATTGTATTCAACCAATTTTGCTCAACATGACTTCCTTTCAGGAATTTACGACTGAATTAGGAAAACAGGGTCCAATGCAAAAAGCAGTTTGCAGGGAGCCAAGGTCCTGCTCTGCTCCTGCTCTGCTCCTGCTCTGTGGTGCCGACAGTGCTGATTTCTGTAGACACATTTGTTGCTGTCACGGGTTAACTGACAGTTGCTCTAAAGAAACTACCAGCTGGTTGGAGGCTGACTCTTCAATCATTAGATACTGCCCTGATCTGCAAGGATCAGATCGGATGGTTCTAACAGTCCCTTCAGAGTATACACTTGGATGCCACTTGAAAGCTACAGTCCGATCGACTTCCATGCAATATACCTAATAGTGGACTCAGAAGGACTACAAGGGTAGTTTTTCATACTTTGGAAAGAGGGTTTGAGATATCCTGAGATACAGAAACAGAAGAAGTACTCTCAGAAAAGCCTTTGCTCATTGGACAATGTAGGTTAAGTAAGAATAGCTGTACAGAGGAAAAACAGACTCAGACTTAAAGCGCTCACATTGTCCTCATGGTCCTTACGGGCTATGGGGAAGACTCATAATTATTTTTGAATTAATTGTGAAGGACACCAAGAATGTGAAGTTTCTGTCAGTATCATAGAACACAGAAATCATAAGGGCACAAAAAGATGCAAGGAAAGTAGCTAAATAAGCTTTTATAATAACAAAGGAACAGAAAAGTCCACATCTGAAAAAGTATATTAATGTTACTTTACAAAATATATCCAAAAAAGACACACAGCATTACTGCTAATGTTCAGTGCACATCGAAACAAGCAATAAATGCCAAGGAAATAAAGGGTTTGTGGCATAAGGCAAAACGTATGCATAGAAGATAATACCTGGTGATCTCCAAGGAAATGACTTCTCAGTAGAGCTGCGGAAAGAAAAAAAGTCATCACAAAAAGAACCACATTTCTAGTCAGCATTTCTTTCTTTCTAAGCCCAAGTGTACCAAACTGTACAAAAGCCAGCAGTAGCCAGCACAAGTAACACTGCAATTAAACCTCAGGGTATCGGCTTTCATTCTGTATCAATCAGGGGGAATTCCCTGGAACTCACTGCCTGATAAATGACCAAAGGGTTTGTCCTTTCTGCATCAGCACAAGTAAGGGTGTGATGTACGCCTTATTAAGACCCGATGGTGCAACCAGTCCTATATAGCAGAAGTTCAGAATCCCGTGCTGGGTTAGCAGTAAAACAGCTTCCAGAAAAAGAGCATTCGGTGCTGATGGCAGAGCCGAGCACAGAAGCTCGGGAATCACAACTCCAGTGCAGTTTGTGTGGACGTGCAACGCATTCTGAATAAAGGAACAGAAACGGAGCCTGCACATTTAGCTGTTATTTCCCCTCCCGGTATCCCAGAGGGAACTCTGATCCTTCACATATGGTGAAAAGCAAAGCCATGTGAACACCACAACACGCCTGCCTCCAAGTACAAAGAGATAACACCACGTTTTTACACAGTTTAGGTGGAACCTGCCTTGGGAAACAGCTACTTCCAAGATCCAGCAGGTGTTTATCATCCGTGTAAACCCCTACCTGCATTTTACAAATAATTATTTTACAGAGAACTATCCCAACCATTCTGCTTCTTCTACAACAGCCCTCTCTCGCCTGCTGACACGGTATCAACGCACGACTATCCTTACGGACAGATGCTAAATTCATCTATTGGATACTTTTTTTGTTCAATAATTTGTTCAATAAGGACCACCACTCCCTCACTCTACATACTGACTATCCAACTTGGGGTGTCACACCATTTTGCAAGGATTTAAGATAGTATTTTCCAAACAAGAACTGTTCAGAAGGAAATCTGAGCACCTCCGTCAGACTTTATGTCTAAGTCTCAGCAAGCAACTGGGATGTTGGATGAGATGCATCTATTTCTGCATTATTTATTGCACTTTTCTACCAAGGCTACCAACTACAAACAATACATGAACACAGCAACTTGACCCATACTAGATATGAGCTTTGCACTATAATAATAAAACATTTTCAGAAGACAATGCTGTTGTGTATGGAAGTGCTAAGCTTGCGGTGAGGAGCTCCAGGACTCAGGTCCAGTGTCAGAATCACGAAAGACATACATAAACAAATCCAAACTCCATGCCAAACCGGGATAAGCAACAGATTCACACGAATATCATCCTGTGTGCATAATGAGGACAACTTTACACAACCAACAACTCCCTTCCCAAGTTTCAGCTCTGTGCCAACATGAGCTGTGCCATCCCACCTGCTGACACCCAGGGGGAGTGCTTCGTTTGCAGGGCCAGAGCTGCCAGTCAACTTTAGCTTTAGCTGCCCTTCATCTGCCATGTTAAATACCTACATCAGTAGCAGTAGTATGAAGTAGCATGAAGGCTTAAAGCTGTGTGTAGCTAAATTCCTGGTAGAGGCAGATTGAAATAATAATAATAATAATAATACACATGTGGAAATCTACATACTGTAATACACATTACTAGTAATGAGTAATCACCAAAATGAGCATAAGGTGATTCTGTATTTTTGTTCTTTTGTTGATAGCACAAGTTTTCGGCAACATTTTAACTAAGGATACACTTTTAAGATGGCTTTTTAGCTGCAGCTTTCCAATAGGCACCTTCTTGCCTTCACCAACACGCCAGCACTGCACCCACTCTGCTGTGCCACTGTGGCAGCCGGCGCTCTTCGGTGCTTCAGCTGGGAGCTTTGGGGAGCGCCTGGCTGACACACAGTGCCTGGGCTGTCACCACTGCCAGCAGAGCGGGCAGCCCAGCTCCGTGTGCGTGTTCACATATGCAGCTCAAGTCAATATTAGTTCATCGCTCTTCGATTTACCAGCAGAGCGGCTCATCAGTAAATCACATTTTTACATATATGAAAATCAGAATCACATTGCATAAAAAGCCAAACTCCTCCATTTCATGGGCATTCAAAGCTTTGACAGACCTCCAAAAACGCTCACGGTGTGTGTAAGCAGAAAACAAACATACCACAGCAGAGCTGTGACAACAAAATTACACACCTATCTGTTTTTCTGGGCAAACAGAACACCAAAGCAAAGATCCAGGAGAAGAAAAAGAAAACAAAACAGAACAAAAACAACCGAAGAACAACACACTCCTGAATTGCTCGAGTCATCACAGAAGAAGAAAATGTAATTAAAAAAGCCAAGAAACCACATCCATTGAATTAGTAGATAAAGGAGACAGAACACCATGGAAGGGCTGAGTGAATCCTCAGGGCCACCTCAGAGGGGTGGAACAGCTTCCCAGCCCGCCGAGTGCGCAGGGACTGACAGACATGGTGCTCCAAGGCGCTGACTGCCCGCAGGACGGTTCTGGGCCGGCTTCAGCACCCAATGCTGGAACTCTGCGAGCCCACTGTGAGCTGCTGCTTTTTCCAGTGCCACTTTTAAAGGAGCCACACTCCATCCAGAACATGTGGATATTTGAGTTCTCAATTAGTTACCCGAACCCAATTAGAAACACACTACTGAAGTGTGTGATAGGAGACACGAGGAGGCCAAGACAGCTTTTGGGAAAGACCAGCCTGCCTCATCAACCTGCCCAGGCTGGTCAGCTGCGCTCAGGGCGCACAGCAAGCAGCAGGCCTATCGGTTTGCTTCCACGTTCCACAGTCCCTGACAAAGCCTGCGGCAGTTATGAGTCTAGTCGTGAGA